>NW_002196578.1:211799-406819 GCF_000006515.1 Cryptosporidium muris RN66 | reverse complement strand
GTAATAAAATATTGTGGTTTTGGTTATTATTATTATTAAATTGGTTATCATCTATTATTTATTTTAAATATTTCTTTTTATTTTTGATCATAATCAATATTATATATATTATTTATTTTATATATGAAATTTATTCATATAATAAATCTTATAAAGATAAAATGGAAAATGGAAATAATATATATAATTATAATTATTTTAGATTCTTAATAAATTTAATAAATAATAATTAGATATGATCATAAGTAGCTTATATTAGATAATAATTTATGTAATAATTCTAATTTATGTGGTGTTAATTTATTTTATTTAATAATATTTTAAATAAATATTAAAATATTAATATTTTTACTATTGTATTTTATAATTTTAACATAACTGTTAAGTTTTATCCAAAAATATTTTAAGTCTTTAAGATAAAAGTAAGAAATAAATATAATATTAAATATTAATAAAATATAAATGATTAAAATTTAATTCTAATTCTAATATAAAATATTTTAGTATTACTTAATAAATATAAAACCCTAATTTCTAAATGTATATTTAAAAAAGTAAAGTATAAAAGAAATAAGAAAAAGAAAATAATCAATAGATTTAATTTCTTTTTTTTTTTAAATATAAATATAAATTTAATAGTTAATAGTTAAAAAAAAAAAAAAAAATATTAAGTCCAAATATGCACAGAATTACTTATTTGGATATAAAATATATAAAATTTTAATAAATATATGAAAAAAAATTAGATGTATATATTGTATAATCTTGTTAATTAAATTACATATATTAGTACAACACCTCAAAACATGAAATTATTCCAAAATAATATCGATATTATTTCAAATCAAATTTAGAATTTAAAACAAAAATATAGAGATAATATAATAATAGGAATAAAAAGAAAAAAATCCTAATTATAAAAAGTTAGTTTATGAAATTGTCCAGTGTCAAAAAGTGTTGAAAATTGAGAAAAGAATATAATGTAGAAGATGAAAATAATATATTTCATTGATTAAATAAAATTTTTGTATACCAATATTACTAGTATTTATAAATTTATTTTATTATTTCTTGTTTATTTCTTAAAAAATATAAATTGAGTATTGAAATTTTAATTTAGAATTTATTATTTCATAATAAAATTATTAACAGAGATTTCTTATTATATCTCCAAAATTAAAAAAAAAAAAAATAAATTTGTAATATATTTCTAAATAACGTTTATAGCATAATTTCCTATATATTCAAATAATGGAGATAATGGAAAAATAAACAATATTATTAAATATGGAAGATGAAACCAAATAATCTCCATCCATTGTTTATACTGTATTATTTCATTAAATTTTGATAAAAGTATTGTTAAAATAAAGATATTTATCCAAATTATTTCTATAATCCAAGTTGTTCTTGTAGGAATAAAATAATACGGAAATATTAATGAAGAAAAATATTTTATTCCTATAGGTTTATAATATATATAATAGATATAGAGTATAATAACACTAATATTTATATATATATTTGATAATCTATTCCCAAGTCTTGAACAAGCAAAACAATATCCTCCAATATAAAAAAGTATATAATGGAAAAATGTTACAGAAATACTTAATCCAGATATTTCTTTAAGATAATTAAATTTTGATTGTAACATTATAGAAGTACAGAATGTTATAAAATATATAATCATAAAAATATATTGAGGTGAAATTTTAAGTATATATATACAACATAATAATGTAATCATAGTTACCCAATAATATAATGATAATAAAAATATTAATATTTTATTTGATATAAAACAATATAAACATATTATTATTGTAAAATATATAATCATTGATATTAGTGCATAAAAAAAACTAAAATGAATAAATTTACAATAAGGTTCATTTAATTCTTCATAATTATTAATACATATTTCTCTATCAAGTAAATTTAGATTATCTTCATTTATTTCCAAGTTATTATATGGAACTACAGGAATTTTACTAAATTTAAAAATCTTTTCATTATAATAGAAAATCACTGTAATAAAAAAATGGTAAGATGGAACACTAATAAAACCAATTCTCATATGGCTTAATAATTGAATATTTGTTGGTATATCATCATCTATATCAATAATTCCAAAATATTTATATTCTAAAGCTATAAATAATAAAATTGGTACAATAAAAATAAAATATCTTTTTAAATCTTTTTTGGTTGTTAATGCATAACGCCATCCTGAAGTAAAAAAATATAATGGTATTACTAAACTTAGTAATTCTATTATTAAATTATAATTAAAATCATTATCTTCTATTTTGAATATAATAATAGATCCAAATTTTCTCCAATAATGGTATAAATGACATAATATAATAATCCATAAGGATAAACCACTTAAAAATATTAAACAAAAATCAAAATTTTTCATATTTATCACATTCATAGATAAAGAATTCTTATTATCTGTATTATTATAATCCATTGTTAAATCCTCCTTCCCTCATATATATTAATAATATATCATATAATTATTATAAAACCTTAATAGTATATTATTAATATAATAATAACAAATATTTATGATACAACAAAATCTTAAAATGTTGCGCCATTATAATATTAGATCTCAAAATAAAACAAATATTATAGATTTTATAAAAGGAAAGTAAGATATTACAAATTTAATATTTAACACATAAAAGATTTCCATATAATATTACTATATAAAAAGGATTTATTGTAATATCCTTAAATAATTTTATAGACCGATAATAATTTTAAATCAAATCACAAAATAAACCAATAAAGGCTCATTTCAAATTACTATACATTTTCAATACACAATCATTAAATATGATCCAATCTCATTAAATTTTTATTAGATATTTGAATTTAACCTAAAAAATAAGATTAATATAAAAAAAAGATGAGTGATATTTCACTATAATAATAATAATATATGTTAATATTTAATAAATCAATAGATTTTCACTTAATTCATGTAATTATGAATAGACTATTTCACTTGTAACTCTACTTGCAACTTCTTGACTAAAAATAACTCCAAAAACTTTAAAAGCAAATTCAAATGACATTCTATATGATATGGAAATAATGATGTGACTATTTTAACCTGAATTTATAACCTTGTATTGGTTTATTTTTCAAAAATACTTTTTGTGTTCCCGAATATCCAATAACTTGGTTAGCCTTATCTAAAAAGCCTCCTGGAATATAACACTCATACAGGTGTACCACAAATAGTAGTGATAATATCCCCTTAATTTATATATCTTTTGATAACACTATATATAACTTCATAATTTGTATATTTTTGAGAACTATAACTCCCTGGTAATACAATAGTTTCAAAGCTTAAATATTTAATAGATCCTAGCTTTTTATCTACATTTACAGTAATTCCAACATTAGTTCTTATTAATATTCTATCTTGGCAAGATACAAATATTAATTATCTCCTTTTATCAAAACATCCACAACACTTATTTAGACAAATCCCGTATTATCTACTACAGATACAAGAACAAGTGGTTTATTATTTATTAATTATAGGGGTTGGAGATGATCAAATAAGTTTAATAATATTAATTAAACTTAATAAAATACCAAATATAAACAAGGAATTTAAAAGAAGAGATCATTTTCAAATATATATTCAAATTTGTAAGGAATATTGTCAAATGACAATAAAGTATAATAGTGCTTATGCATCAAAGAAAAAAAGAGTTGGATTTATTAACTAATAATATGATTATATTTAAATTACTTCGGAATAATTACCTTTTATAAAAAAAATAAATTCTAAACTTAGAATCTATATTAATAATAGAGAATATTAAAAGTCTTTTCTTTTTAGAATATCTTTTGGTACATCAGAAAATGTAATCGCGCTAATTAATGATAAGGTATCTAACAAATTTATATTAAAATATTAGTGAGAAAGGAAGGGGGGAAGGGGTAAGATTCGGAAATATTTTAATATCATTAAAAATGATTAGTAAATCTAAAAAGTATCATTTTGATGCAAATGATGCCTTGAACTTTTTAGATTATTTAAAAGGTCTCTTATTATTTAATCTAAGTGAATCTTATTACTTACCTCCTGAAATAATTGAAGAGTTTAAGAAATATATTAAGACCATTTCTAATGAAGATAAAATAAAATTTATTGATGACTTTTTATTTCCAGCTTTAGATAAGTTAATATCTAATATATGTATAGCTGATTTAATATCTATAATATTATCAGATTCATCTATAAGAGAAATTATACAAGAAAGTAATAATGAAGAGAAATTTTGGAGTATTATAAAACCATTATTAGATGTAGATAAATGGACAATATTAGAAACTAAAGAGAAATGTACAAGATTTATATTATTATATAATTTACTTGAATTTCCAAAGTTTTTTGAATTATTTTCAGTTAAAGTAGATTCTTTAAAAATATATATGAAATATTTACCTAATGAAACAAGATATGTGCAAAGATATTTCATTAATTTTATATCAAAATCTATAAATATATGTCAATGGCGTTATATAATTTCTGAAATTATCTTTGAATTTGAAGAAGAAGTTATGAATAAATATTTATATAATAATGAATCTGAATACTTAACTTTATTATATTATAAGGAGATTATAACAAATAAGAATATTTATAAAGTTTTATTTAATTTTGGATTAGATAGTAACTCCAAATTAATTATTAAAAATGATAAAAGAAAAGCTGAAAGTAGAATAATCTTAATTTTTCAATTATTATTTAAAGTAATTATGGATAAATCAAGAATATTTTCAGATCTAGGTTTGGATTTTATTTGCAGTATTATTAAGAATATAAATGATGATATTACTATAAAATATTTTGAGAATTTTATCATTAACATTATAAATAAAATAAATATTTGTATTAAGAATTATATGAAACTTAAATATATGAATAAAAAGTATGGTGATAATTTTTTAAAATATCTTAAGATTATAAATATAATATGTTTAAATTTTAATATTAAAAAATATATTGATATATATTTAATTTATAATTTACAGAAGTTACTATATTTTATTTTAAATAAGCCTATAAGTAACTTTGAAATTCAAATGAATTCTTTAATATTAGTTCAATTAATTCAATTATTACCATTATTAATAAATAAAATATATATGGAAGAATATAAAGATATAAATATAAATTATAATCCAAATTTATTTATAAAATATGGACCTATTAAAGATGATGCTAATATGTCGGAAATTCATTATTTAGATCGAGAGGTAACTCTTATACCTTGTGAGACATCTTCTGATTCAGAAAATCATGAATATAATAAATATGATGGAGATGATCATTTAGTATATAATCATGGAGACAATAATTTAATATTACAAAAATATTTTCATATATTTATAAAGATACTTGTATATTTTCAAAATAATTTTGATCATTTATGTTCTTTATATAATTTTCAAGAACCTACAATGATCAATTATATTATTGAATTTATTAAAGTTGATGGATTAAAAATATATTCTTATTCATTAATACATAATGAATTATTGAATATAATACAAAATTCAATAAGAGATTATTCAATAATGAGTAGTTGGAAAATTGAATTAACAATTAAAATAATGATAGATATGATTAATATAGTAGATATTAAATTATCTACATCTCTTCAATTTTTAAATTTAATTAATGAATGGTTTTATAAAATAATATTTTATAATCAAGGTAATAATTATTTTAAATTATATTGTATATCTGGTCCAAATATTATTCTTTCTTGTTGTAATGCAATTAATATTATTATAAACAATATTTATATTAATCATATCCATTATTGTAATATATTTTCTAATTTAATAAATGACATAATTATTAGCTGTTTAAATTATAGACATTCAAAAATCGTCTTAAAAAGTACAAAGGTTTATCATGATGATACAATTGAAGTACTACTTAATATAACTGAGATATTAATTAAAAGACCTCAAATCAACGAATTTATTACTTTGAAATCATCAATATTGGATTATATGGAACCATTTATATTAAATAATATATCAAGTACAGGTGTGAAATTAATTTATATTTTATTAGCTAATATAATTCTTTCTATAGATAATATAGATATGAATAAAATAGAGTACATCGTTGAATTGGTTAATAAATATGAAGTACCAGATATTATAAGAGATAGTTTTGAAACATTTTATAATATTTATACTATGAGATGTAAGTGGTTAGAAAGAGAAATTCATATTTTAAAACCTGAAGATTTAAAATATGGTAATTCCTTTTATTTTAATGAAGATCATTCAGTTATTGACAATGATATATCATTAGAAAAGCTTATACAACATTTTACATATTGCTCATTAGAGTGCAGTGGTGATTAAATATTTATTTATTTTTTTTTTTATTATAGTCATATCTTCAATTTTAAAGATGAGATTTATCTTGTTCATTTATTAATTGTAGTAATCTTTCACTAAACTTCTTAGATGCATAATCAAGAGGTATTTTTCCTTCCTAAATTATAAAAAAAAGTATAAATTTATAATAAATTGAAGAATTTAAGTTTTTTTAGTTTAAACATACATTATTCTTTGCAAATATTATCTCAGGTTGTTTTGTTGCAATAATATATGCAATATCTTCATGAAGTCCATTCACTGCAACATGAAGAATTGTATCATTTGAATATTTTTCATTCCCATTAATATCTGCTGATTTTTCAAGAAGTAATTTAAAACAATTTAATTTTCCTGAACAAGCTGATAAAAAGATAGCACTTCTATTATAGTTATCCTTATAATCTATAATATCATGGCATTTATTAACTAATATATTAACTATATTTTCATGTCCCTTTGAAGCTGCATAATGTAATGGGGTACAACCTGAGTTATTAGTAATGTCACAATAAGCTCCTCCACTTAATAAATATATTGTGATTTCTTCTAATCCACTAGAACATGATGAATGTAAAGGTGTCCAACCACTATCATCACATGTATTTACATCAACTCCTTTATTAATAAGAAGTCTCACCAACTTAAAAAAACAATAATATTAATAACATCTTGTTATATCAGTAAAATATAACTTACTTCAATATTATTTTTAGAAACTGCATTATGTAAAATAGTTCTACCATCTTCATCTTTAATATTTAATTCTACATTATTTTTGTATTCCAATATATCGGTTAATATATTTTTATCATAAATCTCAACTAATTTAAATAAGTCATTTTGAGTCATTTCTAATTAATTATATTAAATATAAAGTATTATAATATTAGCAACTAAAAATTAATAAATTATAAGCGGCTGTTAATAATAATTTCATTAATAATATATATAATAAGCCAATAAGTAATACATATTTATAATCATTATAATTAATTATAATAATAGTTGTAGATATTTCTAAGGTGCATCTTGAGATAATATACTATTTTATTAATAATTATATATTCTAAATCTCTAAAATACTTTATAAATATAATAAATATATATAAAAGACTAATGAACCATATATTAGGGTATAAATAGTTTATTTATTTATCTGAGACAATAATTATATATTAAAATAACCAAAATATATTATGTATAAGTATTTTTTTTTAATATATAAAATATAGAAATCTTTGTTGTTTTGACCGCGGGCGGTAAAATATTTTTTTGGTGATTTTTCTCTAATGGAAGTTATATATAGAATTACTAAATAAATATAAAGTCTTATAATCCCCACTTCTAATAATAATAATTGACCATTTTAATTAATATAAAGGGTCATTCAATATATGTGGGAAGATATAAAACCAGTTTGGGGAACAGGTTTATTTGAGAAATTTTATTATGGTCCATTTCGTGTAGTATTATCAACTCATCCAGAAGAATCTGATAGTTGGTGGGATTCCTATAATGATTGTATAATATTTATTGATGAATATAATCAATACCTTAATAATCCATTTTATGCACTACCTCGCGATACATCAATTACATTAACAAATGTGAGCTCTTCTTTTGAGCCATTGATTAAATCTTTATTTCCTTCTACATATGAGATTTTAATGAATCCCTCTATAATTCGTATGTGTGAAGATATTTCTGTAGAACTTCCTCTTCATCAATTGGAAGTATTTGGATTCTTGAATTTGGCTATAATGGATCCTTTACTAAAAAAACAGGATGGTTCAATAGATACAATAAATCTTCCATATACAATTACAGAATTGTTTTATCGTGAAAGGAAATTTTTATTACTTATTATATATGAAATGGCTAGAAATATTCATACAAGTTTGATTCTTGGTGTATTATGTGACAATTCACCTGAATCTAACTCTAATTTAACTTCTCCATCTCACTCTGATTCAAATATTGTCTCGACAATTTTTACAAGTCAATGCAATCCTTTATGTGTATATGGATGTGCTAAAATTTTAATGGGTGGGTTTGTAATTAATGTAGTTAATTCAATATTTCATTGTATTCAGGCTGCTGGTAGATTAGGACCAGTACAGAATAAAGCTGAATCTCAGTCAGCAATGGCTGATATACCATTAGATATAGAAGTTAATAATACTATGAGATCACATTATAAAGATATAATTAATAGATTGACTGATACAATAGCTTTATTATTGGCCCGTTTTCATCCAAAATTAGAAGAAATAGAATCTATGATGGAATTAATTCCTAATATAGCAAAGATGCATCCAAGTTTTTTAACAAATAGGCCTACAGCAGCTGATTATGATTCTTGGAATGAATCTAAAGATAATTCTAGTTTATCTTTATCTATGAAGATTTTATTTATTATTATTGTATCATTTGATACAGTAGCCCAAAGATGGACTAGATCCGATATTCCTGAATCACGTCCAAATTCTCTATATAATTCAATTGAGTGGTATTTCTCTACAAAGAGACTTCCTAAGTCTAATAAACAAAATTTATTTATATGTAAGAATCCTTTGATACATAAGTTATTACAGGATCATAAGGCAACATCTTCAGATTCTGATTTATCTTTAACATTAGATAAATCATATTTAAGTGCATTTTGGGATGAAGATACTCAACTTGGTAAATTTGCAGCTTTTTCAATTAATGGGATTTTTGGAAAAAACTCTCAAAAGCGTTTTCTTGGAATTACTCATTGGAAAGTTTTTGATCATATTCAGTTAAATCTGATGCCACGTCTACATCCTTTAGAACCTGTAAATCTAATTTTTCTTCAGGTTATCTATGATTTTTATTTAGCAGCATTTAACCCTATTGTTGATCCAATACAGTGGTCACGTATATTACAACTTCAAAGAAGAGTTTTAATGGATAAAGGAACATCAGGAGGGGTTTCTAATAGATCAGAACAAAAACGTTCTAACTCATCTGAAAATAAAGGAATTACATCTATATTAAGCCCTATTATATGTTGTTTGGATGTTTTATGTAGAAGATATCCACCTTCAAGTTGGGGAGCTTCTAAAATACTTTCAAGTTGTATTGAAATGTTCCCAACTCTCAGTATGTATTCTTCATATAATGAGATTGGAAAGGATACTTCAATACTCTCTATGTCTCCAATACTATTAGAACTTTTTATAGATTTATTAAATTTAGCTGGAACAATAATGACTGTTGGACATTATTCTTTGGGTCAACAAATATCTCACCTTTTACAAAATCAACCTTCAAATATCTGGTTTCATCTTCCCTCTATAATCCAATTTTTAGCTAAGGTGATATCAAAAAAGCTTCCTGGTATTCAGTTATACCTTGGTACACCACTTTTAGCTCTTGAAGATCCTAACTTAACTCCAGCAAATGTTAGTATATGGAATGGGAGTGGATTAGATTCTTCAAATATATTCCATACTTTATGTGGCTCAGTTCTTAGAATTATTGCATCAGGATTTTCAAATCGCTTATTATTGAGTCATCCTCCTCCAAATGTCTTATTAAATCCTGTAATAAACTTAAATGGTGATAAATTAATTGTAGATGTCTTAATTACATTATTTAGGGATTCATCCGACAATGGATTATTTGAAAATCAGCAACTTTTATACTCACTTTATAGTGGATGTTTAGATGCTTTTTCAATGGGATTAATACATATTCAAACTCACCAAATGTTACAAATAATAAGTCAAAAAATTAATCAACTTTCTAGAACTCTTCAATTTGCAATCCAACATGTAAAAGATTATGGAGAATTTGCAGTTAAGATTTTAAGTTGTATTCTAACATTATTATTTAGAAATTCCCAAATAGAACAAATTAAAATCCAAATGAATATTGAAAATTTAAATAGTCCAAAAGATTCTAATTACTCTTTCCAACTTCCTCTACTTCGTTGGATACTTTCAGAAATTCTTCCTATTCTAGATTCATTAGATAATCTTCCTTCAATTAGATATTGGCGTCTTTCAACTCTTATTCTTAAATATATGAGATTTATTCTATGCCATCCTCTTCCGCAAAATATTGAACAATCCAGAGATAACTCTGAGGCTACTATTTGGTTATTCCGTTGCTTATTATCAATAGATTCACCTACTTATCACCAAGTAATGCATCTTATAACTCTACATAGGCAACCTCATTTAATATTTTTAAAAGGATCTTCAAGTGATCCCTGTACCTTATTACAAATTCAGACTGCCAGTGTAGGCCTTGATTTGTTACGAATTTTGTTTCAAAGAGATTATATATTTATATCTTGGGTTAGGCATTATAAGTCTATTCTACATCATCAATATTTAGCAAATTCTACTAATATTCAATCAAAGGATACTGAATTTGATTCTAGTTCAATGCAAACTTTGGATACCTTAGCTTATGCAAATAGTGCTTTGATTCCAATTGACCAACAATTAAATCTACCTCCTCTATCTGGATCTTCAAATTTACCAAATACTTTTCATTATAAGGGAGCTTTGTTGGAATATTTTATTACTGGAGTTGATGAAGATATTCTTAAAAATATGGTATATATTCTATATCAGCTTGTAATTCGAGATTATCAAGGGATTTCAGCTTTATTTCACTATTCCCCTTCTCTTTTATTACAAGTAAAGTCTTGTTTAAATCATATTTTAGTAAATCCATCTAATGATAAATTTCCATTTTCAATCGAAAGTTTCGTTTCAGAATTGTCTTCTTCCTTCTTGTCTATTTGGGCTTCTCCATATGCTCTAACTCCAGTAGAAACAGAAGTAGGATCTATAACTAGAACTTCTCTGGTTTCTGATGAGCAAGCTACTTTTTGGGAAGAAATTGCTGAAATAGATTCCTTATCTACAAAATTACAATATAACTTTTTAGGGTGTTCATCCAAATCCTTATTACCTATAAATTCTCAACTAGAGTTATATTGGAATCTCTATCAAAATGCCTTAATAGAATCCTATGACTTATCTCTATGGTTAAGTTTAAGAAATTCAGAGATAAATTCACCATTATTCATATCTTCAAGTATTAATGATCATATCCTTAATGGATATTTACAGAATTTAGCTCCTATATTTCAGCTGAATAAATCATTTCACTATGAAAAGTTATCAAGATTTCATCTTACAAGTATTAGATCTTTAATCGTTCATACTTTAAATATAGGACTTGAACAGAATTATATTATTTGTAATGGACTTTTAAAAAGAGACTCATCTGCAACTGCAGTACCTTTGATGTTAGGATTATATTTGGATATAGTTACAGATGTACCTACTATTAATGAATACTTATCTCCTGATTTAAATAATATATCTCCTCTTAGTACTAAATCTTACGAGGAGATTTATGCAGGAGGTCCATTAGTATGTGATGATGGACTTTTTCCTTTACTTACTATTATTAGTCTTACATCAAATCCTCCTCAAATTCCTTTACTTCAACCAGGTGAAAATAAAATTAAGGACCCTACTATTGATTTTACAATATTAACGCAAATGGAATTATATTATGTATGTTTGAGACTTGTTGTAAACCTTTTAAAAATTCCTCAAACTGTTGACTTTACAATTAGATTAATACTTAATTATTGGCATTCTAGATACTCAATTTTAAAAGAGAGACTTGCAACACCAGTAAATTGGATTCCCCTAGAATACAGATGGTGCCATTATCTTCATATTACATTGTTAATCCATATTCATTCTATTGAGATCTTCATAGTATCTGAAGTTACAAATACTTGTTTGACTTACTGTGGATCTCTTGAAAATAACAAATTTGAGACTGGTGAATCGTATTGGTTAATGAATGCTCATAATTTACAGATTCTTAATCGCATATTCCTATTTCCTTCTCGTACTGGATCAACAGTTACTGAACCATTCGATATACTTGCTGTATTATTTAATGTTGGACAAACTTTGTTAGATGATTTGGAATTAGGTGATAATTATCAAATATCTTTACTGTTAAACACATTTATACCATTCTTTACTTCCCCGAAATTATTAGCTTGTATGACATATTTTGGCAAGTCTATGTATTCTAAATTACCTCAATTTGTCATAAATAATAAATTTTCTGGAATTTGTAGTCCATCTATTCATACAATGTGTTGTCATGCGTTACTTAGTGAGTACGTTCAATTTTTTGGATTACTCTTACAACATTATAGTGGAAGATCTCTTCTTAGAAGTAAAGATTATAAAACAAAAGATACTATACCAAATATTAATTTTACATTACATTCCCTAATTGAATTGTGTAGACCTTATTTAAATATTTCATTTCTTCAAAAAAGTCCAATTCCAATATCTACTGCAATTTTATCAATATTTTCCCAATCCTTTTTAACATTACTACAAAATATTGACTCTTCTAGGCTTGCTAGCATAGGAAATATATCTTTTAATGGAATTAATTTCAATAATATAAAACAATCAAATAGTACAATTGCAATTATTCAGGATTGCTGCAAAAATATTATTGAATTACTGTGTGATCTTGAAACTCTTCCTAAACTTCCTTTAGAATGGAAAAGTACCTTAATGTTTTTATTTACAAGTTGTATAGCCCTAGATTGGATACACGAATCTAAAAATTTATCAGATTCAAGTTCAAATTTATTATTACAGCATATTTGGCCAGATATATGGGTAAAGTCTACAAAACAAAATTCAATAAGTTTTCAAAAGTTTATTTCTATATTAATAAGTAATTTAGATAATTTCCAACTAATATCTGAAGATAATATACCAAAATTAAATTTGAATTGGATCTTTCCCCATAATTTAAATTCTAAATCCGTATGCTGGATATACAACCCTTTTGAGTCTATTTCAAATAATGGAACTGGAAATTTTGGAGATAAATTTGGAAATAGAACTCCTTTAAATAATATAAAAAATAATTATAAGTCAAAATTATTTTATCCAGATTTATTAGCTGGCATAGAGAATGTAGATAACTATTTTTATTTTTCAGCTTATTCTCTATTTTTAATATATGCACAGATACATCAATATAAAGATAAAATTATGATAGAAGATTTCCAAGTAAAATATTTGGTACCTTATTATAATGGAGATAGACATATACAAATTTTTTTAAAACTACTTCAAATATCTCAAAAAATTGGAAAGTTTTCTATAAATATTATTTCATTATGGAATCATATTACTGCCTTTTGGTTGAATATGTCTCCTATCTTTTTAAGAAGATTGTTAGAAACCAATTATATTGATTATTTGTTAAATGTAGACATTTTATTGGATAATTGTCAAGATTTTATTAAATGTATCTCACAATTATTACCAGATGAATTAATGGAAACTAATTGTACTAATATTTATAGATACACACAACAATCAGATATGTTATTTTCTTTTTTTTCATTAATTTATCAAATTACTGAAAAGGGAGTTTTACCTGATAATATTTTAGGTGGATATGGTTCTAAAGAAGCATTACTTATTATTGGAAAATGGATCACAAAATTTGAAGCATTTTTTAGTGCAATTTTAGATAATACTATTAAATATATAACATTTTCTTTACAATCTAGAAGATCAACTTGGACTATGAGTGATCCCCTACAACCTAATGAATATGGAAGTGAACTCTTATCTCTGTTAATTCCTTTGCTAAACCCACTTATTATGACTGCTTCAAAGATAGTAAGAGGTTTAAACCAGAAGAAATTATACAAAGAATATTCAGATAATACAAAGGATATAATAATTGGAATGTTACATAACAAATGTACTCAAATTCTTCTAAATTTGTCACAAAATATTTTTATTGTGAAAAATAATTTTAAATTAATCTATACATTAATGTTTTCATGTATGTTGTGGTTAGATACTGATATACAAGATATTATCATAATACAAAGTGAGTATCTAACTCCAAAACAAATAAAATTTGGACAAGATATAGACAAATGCAAAGAAAATTTTCCTCCTTTTGAATTTATTACTTTACAAAAAAGAAAGAATAATTTAGCAAAGTGTATATCAATGTGCATTAATAATCTTGTAAAACCTTTAAAAGATGACAATTATAAAACACTATTAATTGAAAAGAATTATTTACAAGATATTATTATGATTATTACTAGTTGTGCAAATATACTATGGTTATCTTGTAATGGAATATACCAAATTTCACTAGATAAATTGGAGCATATCGATAAGAATAATTTAACTCTTTTCAATCATGAAGATCAACTTTCTGATATTATAAAAACTTGTATGGAGTCTATTCATAGTGTTGTTAATGTTAAAGATAAGTCTGATAATTCAAATAAAATCCTTGAAAGTATGGAGTCAACTTGTAATAAAGAATTGCAAATACTCAAATCTATAGTTGCTCAGCTTGAGAGTTTAATAAATTAATGTATATAAATACATTTATAGCTTAATCATTCCTATTCATTTAATGTATACTAATCATTTATTTACATTATAATTTTATGTATTTAAGTATTTCACTATTAAGTAAAGTTAATAAAAAAAAAATGCCAATATCATTTTAATTTTATAGATACATCATTTTGATGAATTTATACAATACTTTTTAAATTCTATTTTATATTCTCAAACTTTAATAAAAAAAAATACTGTGTAGGGAATATAAATGAAATTTCTTTTATTATATTACAAATCTTATGGTATTCATATTTCGAATTAGTGTTTAAATAAATCTTATCATAGCTTAACTATATATTCTAATCCATATTAAATTCTATATGATTATATCAATGGTCTACACAAAATTATTCAACATTTCTATCCATGACTAAATTTATATAGTAATATTACTTCCAAATCTTAAAAGATATTCTAAGTTTTTTTAAACTAGCCAAAAATACATTATCACATTTATATAATATATATTACAAATATTATTTTTGAAATATATTACTGATCATTTATTTCTTACTTCCTAGGATAATTATATCATTTGTTTGAAATCACATCATCTTTCTTTTTGTTCTAATATTTCTAAATATCAATAACATTTCTATGTATAACTTCTTGATATTTTATTATCAAGGTAATTCTTATTTTAGCTATTTTAACTGAAAAATATAAAATGATTTTATATTATTAATATCTATATTATCCAAATTAATAAAATAATTTATTTGTTTATTCTCATCAATTTTATATAAACTAGACAACAATAATTAAATATTTACTTTATGCAAACTTATTTTTATTCTTATTCAATTATTTCAACTTCTCTAATAAAATATTTAGACCTTTTAGAAATTACCCTAATTTATGAATTTTTACTAAATAAATGACCTTTTTAATAATTTTCTGTAATATTTTTATAATTAATATGTAATTATAACAAAACTTCAATAAATAAATAAACAAAAAAAAAGTCATATTAATACAATATAAAGCATTTTCACATATTATTACTATAATATAAATCATCAATAAATAAAATTAGGAAAACCTCTTATTTTCAAATTTACTATTTCTTAATATAATATTAAATTACATTAATTTATAAAGTAATCAAATTTTTTATTACTATTATTTAATCTCCTTATATATATCAAAAATCTATACAAAAATATTTTTCTTTATTATTATATTACATACATAAATATCTACAACAAAAAGCTTATATATAATAATTCCACTATTTCCCAATTAATAAATATTTTAAGTATTAACTTCTCATAAGTTCTAAGACATTCAAAATATTAATTTGTACTAGCTTTAAAAATATATTTAAATAAGACTTCATTATATTTATAATTTTTACCTAGTAAGTATATATGATTAAATCTAAGTATTTATTGTAATTTTACAGTTAGCTTTTAATATATGTATATATTCACAAAAAAAGGTACAAAGTGTTATAATAATGTAACTATTCATTATTATTTATTGTGTAAAATTATAAGAAAAAAAGTCAACCATATAATGTAACTTAATAATAAGAATATTATTGATATAATTTTTGGAGTACCTAATGTGTAAATATATAATCCAATTAGATCAAAAAAAAAAATTCAAGATATTCACATTTTAAAGTACTAAATTCTAATCTTAAATGGTTTTTATTGAATTTTCAAGTATTTAATATATAATATAGATCTATTAAAGATTTTGTAAGTTTATAATACCTTTTAGAGATACACTCCATAGGCGCTCTATGATATGTCTCTTTAGTGGTATGCATCAATATATGTACTTAAAAAAATACAGCTTGTAATTAAATGTGTGTATGCGTGTGTGTAAAATAATATTAAAAAAATAAAAGAATTTTATTAAATAGAAAACTAGTAAGAGTAGAAAAAAAGATATAGTATGGCTGAACAGTATATATATGATCCTGAATATGTTGCTGCTGTACAAGAACAAGTTTATCAGACACTAGATAAATCAAGAAATAATTTGCAGCAATTAGCAGAAAGGCAAATGAATTTAGAAAATATAGGTTATAAAAGTGGACAATTTGTGAATACAACAGAGAATTTCACTAGTTATTCTTCTCAGCTTGAAAGAAAAATGTTCCTAAGAAAGATCTATAATGGACTTGTTGCTATGAGTGTAATATTTTTTGTAATGATGATTATATATCTTGTTAACAAAATGTTATTTTGGTTAATTATATTTTCAGCTATAGGAATATTTATATATATTACATACAGACAACAAGAAATTGTTGCAGCATATAATGTTAGAAATGATAAAATTAGTTATTCACATGATTTATATTCAAGGGGTGGAGATTATTATACACATACTCTTGATAATATTTCTTCTCCATAAAATATTAATATGAAATTTTAATAATTGGATAATTTACAAATATTAGTTATAGGTTACTTTCAATAAAAAGAGTTTAACTTAAAGATCTTATTTTCTTGATAGATATATAAAAGCTACTGTACAATTTATTCCATAAATTATCCAAATTCTGTAACATTTCAGCTTGTGACAAATTAAGTAAATATTCAGCATTATCTGCAAGTAGTTTATGTTTTACTGCTATTCTGAAGAGTCTATTAATTTTTTGTTGTATTTGAGTATTTACTTCATCAGTATCCATTTCATTAATATTAATATTTTCTTTTTGAGTAATATCTAAAAAAAAGAGTGAATAAATATCAATTTTAAAATATATAAAGTAAACTTACATTTTTTAATTCTTAATCCACGAGTTGAAGCGATTGTAGAATTTATATTTAAAGGGGGTAATGGGTCTTTCATAAATCTAGCAAATGCTAAAAAAAGAAGAATTCTTTCTATTTGCCTTGGAGATTCTTTAGTACAAGAATGAATCTTTACTTTAAGTTCATTCCAAGTGATATTATTAATAAAACAACTTAAAGTAATTTTTTTTAAGCATTCATTTGTCTTTTCAGTTGTCTCAAGTATTTCTAAAAGTTTTTGTGTATCAAGTGGTTGAAGAAATTTATTACTTATTAATTTATTATCAAGAATTAATTGAATATTTAAAATATCTCTAAGTTGTATCATCGAAGGTGCAGGATCTTCTATTGTAATCTCCATAATATTATCATCTTGTAATGCAATATTATAAATATGTTTTAAAATTTGTAGTCCAATACCTTGTCCTTGAAATTGGGGTAAAATTAGAAATTGTGAAATCCTTAAACGTATTTTAGGAATTGCAAAAAAACTATATGTAGTCATTAATCCAGTAGCTAAATATGAAGAATTATGTTTAAAATAAGGTAACCATACAATCCAACGATCTTCTTGATCAATAGAAGAGGCGGATTCTATATACCAATGTAAAAACCATTCCATTCTTCTATGGAGAATACTAAAGTTTTTTACAATTGGATGTTTAATATTATTATTATATATAGGCCAATTTAATTTATTCATATTAGCAAGGTCTATTCTCATAACTTCAATAATTCCGTCTCTGCATGTAAAATTTATAGATATGTCTCCAGGAGGGGTATCGAATGGGATATTTTTAAGCCTATAAATAAATTCCTCATATGAACAAAAATCACCTTCAAAAGGTACATTTTTAAGTATATTTAGAAGTTTTTCACGATATTTTTTAATATTACCATCAAAATTGTTTGTTATTTCATATTTCTTATTTTTTATTGGAATTACTTGGATATCCACATAAATATCAAACCAATTACATGAATAAAATATATGAATATAAGTTTCATGATTTTCTAATATGGGAATTTGTTCATTTTCAATAAAAAAATGATGAGCAAAATCTGGATTAAATCCTTTATTATTTTTTATATCCAAATCTTTCTCCTCTATACAAGGATGAAAAAAAATATGAGATAAAACATTTTTAGAATTAGATATAGGATTTATAGGTTCAAAGTTTAATTTTGCTTTTTTTTTTTAAAACAGGAGAATCCATTTTCAAAGCAAAATTAAGAATATATTAAATATTTTTATTTATTCTATTAAGTTACGCGGAAAGTATATTTAATATTATTTATTTTTGGAATACTTATCAAGTATATCTAATTTGTTCTTAAACATTACAAATTCTTACTTTTAAATCTATATAATATATTGCTTATTTATTATGTGTTAAATTTTTATATCTAATTTTTTAATAATATTTCTATAGCTCGAGCACTTTGCTAAATTTGTAATTAATTATTAGTATTTAATAAACTTAAAATTTAAAAAAAAAAGAAGAAAAAGGAAAAAGAGAAATATTTAAAATATTAAATAACTATCTAAACTATTTTGGTAAATAAGAAAACAAAGATTTCAATTTTACTTGATTATTAATCTAATATTAATTATAAGGATTCTTAAACTAATAATATACAAAATTCAATATTTATTTATAATAAAGGTATTCACTTAAACAATCTAAGATTTTTAAATATTATTTGGACCATATAAATAAATTTTAAGCTCATTAATTTCATATTCTATTAATTTTAAGAAGAGTTTGAAGTAAAAACTATTTAAATATTGAGTGTACCTTAATTTAATATTTAAGATTTTACAATTTTAAAGTTTCTATTAAGAAGTAAAGATAAAATATAAGAATATTCAGGATTATATAATTTAATATTCTTGGTAACCTTGAAGTTTTTTACTCTTTTATGAATTATATCATCAATTTTCTTCAAATTTTTTTAATATAATAATACTAATACAATTTATTGATGTATAATGTTGCAATTCTTCTTCCAAGTTTAGATTACCGAAATAATACAAGTGGTACAATTAATAAAGCATCTATAGGAATATTATGGGAACAAATAAGTTGGCTTATTACTGTTTTATTAGTAGTAACTTTATCTATATTTTCAATTAAAATAAAGTAAGTTTTATAATATTATATTAATAATAATAATTTATAATAATATCTTTATATTTTATTAATTTATTATTATTATTATTTTTTAATATTCAGGATTATTTGGATTCTTGCATTTCTACCTCCTATACTCTTTGATTTTATAGTGGTAATAATGGGCTTAAATGTTTTAAAGTCTACTTTAAATTGGTGTTTAATGAATGATATATTAATAAGACTAATCCATATTTCAGGTTTATTGGTAAGAGGAATAAGTTTAACTCTTATGTGTTTAAATATATTTTTTGGATTTCCAAGCTTAATGATTCCTTTAGCATTAATGTTTATAATTATAACTTTTCAAGTTATTTGTACTAGTTGCTCAAATTCCTTAAGATGTCCTTGGATTATTCTTAGATTTTTATTTGTAGATATTTGGATTGGATTACTTTGTTTTCAGATATTTTTAAGAATAACTGCAGAACAAAATTATTATAATAAAATTGATAATAATATGATTTGGACTTCTCAATCTTATTATCATGAAAATATAGTTTCTATAGCCCAACAATTTCATCATATACCTTCATGGTGGATAGTTTTTTGGCCTTGTTGGTTTTGGTGTGGAACAATATTTGCTTTTTCTACAGTATTTTGTTTATTTGGGATTTCTGATAGATTACTAACAATTGTAGGACTCTATTTTGGAGGTTTAGCAACATTTATTCTTATTACATGTATTGATCTTGCAGAATATCTTAATCAAGGAATAATTCTTAAAGATAATAAAGAGATTTTATCATTTCCTTTTATACCAATAAATTATACTTTTAGATTATGGCATATATCATTAATTTGTACTCAAGTCTTTGTTACAATATTTTCTGCTTTTATTTCTCAAAGTTTTCTAGAAGGTAGAACTATATCTAATGAAATAAATGAGAATCAATTTATTACAAATACATTAAAAATGGTAAAAAAATCTAAATGTCCATATATAATAGGATCAAGTATAACTCTGAATAAGAAAGGAACTGGAATTTTTCATACAATAGAAACAAAATGTCCTTATTCATATTCAGATGAAACAACATTTAATACATCAACAATGTGTTGTACATCACCATGTAATTCTATTACAAGTAAATTAGACAATTGGAATGAAGATAAATATTCAACAGAGGAAATAAACTTAGAAGAAAGAAATCAATCTATTAATGATGAAATATTTGATTTATCATGTATGATTTGTTATGATAATAAAGTAGAGGCTGTATTTCTAGCTTGTGGACATGGTGGGTTATGTACAAAATGTGCATTAAGGGAATTTTATAGGGTAATGTTCTAATATATAATACATAACTTTTTCAAATTAATATATACATTTATAATTTTCTTTTTTTAATATAATTCTAGGTTGGTTTATGCCCAACATGTAGACAGACTACTCAAGCCATAGTAGTTTATAATAAGAGTAAATATATAATTAAAGATTCCCAAAAAATTATTAATGCTACAGTTATAGCTACTCAGGACATATAAATATTTTGGTTTAAAATAATAAGGTAAATATATTTAAAGTTTGGAATTTTCTAATATATGTTATTAATATTATATTATTACTTTAAATAATAAAGTTTATTGAGACTGTCCCAAAAATATAATTTAAGCGGTAAATACATGTAGTAGTTAAAAATAACTTAATAATAGGCGGTACAGTAACATTACATCTTTTAAAGGGTATCGAATTTTAACAAGTCTCCTAATATTTCCCGGTAATTATAATTCTTAATAAAAATGCCATTATCTATTTTTTCATTTTTTTTTTAATAAAATGACTATTTTTGGACAGATTGTAGTAGGTCCTTCTGGTACAGGAAAGACTACTTTTATTAATGGAATGCACCAGATGTGTGAAGCATTAGGTCGTCCTCATTTAGTTTTAAATATAGATCCAGCTAATGAGAATATTCCATATATTCCAGATATTGACATTAGAGATTTAATAACTTTGGATCAAATAATGGAAGAATATAAATTAGGCCCTAATGGTGCTTTAATATATGCAATGGAATATTTGAAAGTTAATGTTGATTGGTTAATAGAAGAAATTAATAAAGAAAAAGATAAGGGACGATATTTATTGATAGATATACCAGGACAAGTAGAGTTATATACACATAATGCCTCTCTTAAAGATATTTTAAATGACTTATTTGAAATATTAGATATACGTTTAACAGTTATTCATCTTATCGATTGTACCTTATTAAGTTCTCCTACAAATTATATATCATCACTTTTAGTATCTTTATCAGCCCAAATGTCTTTAGAATTACCATATATAAATGTATTTTCAAAAATAGACTTATTAAATACTATAAGGGATGATTTACCTTTTAGATTGGAATATTTTGTAGAAGTTCAAGATTTAAATCAACTATTAATATATTGGGAGAATCATTCAGCCCAAGGTAATCATCCAATGGCATTAAAATTCCAATTATTTCAAAGGGAACTTGCAAATCTAATTGAAGATTCGACTATAATGCAATTTATACCTGTAGATATTAATGAAAAGAATTCTGTATTGTCATTATTACAACTTATTGATAAAGCTAATGGGTAAGTCAGTCTATATTAATAAATAATATCTAGATAAAATTAATGATATTACTGTTACTATTATAATTCTTTAGATTCTCCATGTTATATGAGTATGTAGAATATTCAGCATTAGGGCTTGATGATAATCCAAATATGATTCCAAATGAGGAATTAATTGGTACAATACAAGAGAATCTAATTGATAATATTTTAGATATAAATGAATAATATTTATTTAAAATAAGTTTGGGAAATTATCTGTAGTCTAATATATCTTTTTTCTCCACTATATATAACAATTTATAGAAATATTTAAAGAAATAAATATTTCCAAATATCAATGACTTAAACAAAAGTCCCCATAAATATAAGATTGAGCAGCTGCTATTGCTTCTGACAAATCTACAAAGCAATTTACAAGTGGAATAATATCATAAAATCCTGATCTTAATAAAAATTTAGAGTTTTTATGGTTAAATGAAGCAAACCATATCTTTACTTTACATCTAGATAATTTGTATTGAAGATTTCTTAGGGATTCTATAGCAGTATAATCAATATCACTAATCATACAGGCATCAATGATAACAATTCGATCTACAATTTTGTTTAATATCTTCTTCTTTATCATATCTTCAGAATTATAATTTAAATTTGAAAAAGATGACAAATGATCATACTGAAAATCAGTAGTCTTAAATGTATCATAACTTTTAATTTTAAAATTAGCTTCCTCATTATTATTTAACCAATTCTGAATAATATTTTCTATTTGGGTAATAAAATGACTAATATTAATGTAAGATAAAGGACCTTCAAATCTAATAATTTTAATATAAGGAAATTCTAAGGCTTGGGGGAATTTGTTTATACTCTTAAATAATAAAGTTCCCGGAAGCCTGCCTAAAATATTAATTTTAGGACGATGTAAGAATCTTATTAAATAAATAGTTGATAGAAATAAGGAAAATATTATCCCATATATTATCCCTGTACTTATTGTCCCTATAAATGCCACAATCCAAAATATAGTATCTATACTTCTTACTTTATATAAATTTAAAACATAAGAAAAATCAATTATTCTACACATTGCATGTGTTATTATAGCTCCTAATACAGCTTCTGGAAGATATCTTATATATTTGAGAAGTAATAAAGTAACCAATAATACTCCTGTACAATAAGATAAATTATGTAAAGGTGTTTTTATTTTAAAAATACAATTCTGATTAGTTCTAGCTAAAGATGCAGCTCCCGGAAGGCAATGAAAAAAAGACCCAATTATATTTATTATTCCCAATGCAAGAATTTCTGTACGAGCTAAAAATAGTGAATCAGGAGATAAATTTATATTTTGAGATCTATTGGAAGAATATTGAATATTTGTATCTATTTTAAAATTAGTATTATCTGAATCTTCTCTAGTATATTTCCTATCATTCAACTCATCTTTATTTGAGGTTAATTGTATATTTACTTCACTATTTATTGGTTCTCTATTAGTAATTGAAGATATTTCAACAGGTTCAATATCACCAAGTGATTTAGATAAACATTCACTTAGAGATTGAATTCTAGGAGATAGTGAATTAAAACTTATATTATTACTTTCATTAATAGAAGTTGATAAGGTTAATTCTAAAGTACTCACGTCATTATTACATGTCACATTATTCATATCTCTTTTTAAATAAGTCTTCTCAGCACTTTTAGCTATTGAATAATGAGATAAAAATGATATCAAAGTCATAGGTAAAGATGCTATCCAAACTTGAATAAAAAATGGTAAATTATATGAAGATCTTAAATTATATATTTGAGGTCCATTCCATAAAATATTAGGAGATATTAGAGTATTATTTTCAGATATAAAACCTATTACAGGGATTTGAGGATTTGTAAAAGCACTAATTAAATTAGTAATTATAACAATTAATAATTGAGAAGGGATCGGTATATTAGATTTAAAATAGATCTTAATCCAAATTATTAGTTCTAAAAATATTATAGTACATATAGAAAATAATATAGCTTGCCATCTTGTTGTATTTATATACTTAAATACTAAAATTATTGAATATAAAGGAATATTATTAGTATTATCAATTTTCAAAGCTAGCATTAATGGAATTTCTTTAATAATAACTGATAAGGCTACACCTGATAAAAAGCCTTGTAATATGGGATCTGATAAAAGATCTACAAATACTGAAATACCAAATAAACGTAATATACAACAAGATATTCCATGAAAAAATATTATGAGAGATAAAACACTAGAGCGAGTAGCTGTTAAAGTATTACTATTAATAAGATTATCTATTGCACTTGATGCTAATATAGCTTCTACAGAATTTACTCCAATTGATACAAAAATAGATGAGCCAATAAGTAAATATAAAGGAGGTTGTATAATTCCACTATAAAGTCCCATATATGGATAAACATTTATTAATGATGCATAAGATAATCCTTGAGGAATTGCAAGTGCAGCTTCTGCAAGACCACAAAATATATCACACATAATTAAATTAAAACTCCACTTTATATATTTCAAATAACGAATTCCAGTAAATGACTCATTTAAAAAAAAATTATGTATTGATTGTATTATATAATTTAAAAATTTCCTCCAATTATTTTCACTTTCACGACGAAATTTATTATGAAGTTTATAGTCATTATTAAGTACCTCACTTCGTTGTTTATATAAAGTTAAGAATTCATCATATTCACTTAGTAATATTACTTTTTTATTCAAGTCAATATTAAGAGTATCTTCTTTAAAATTACCCATCGCACAATGACACTATAAATAGTTATAGTTAACTCAAACTACTTAATAGTATATTATAAGTATTAACTATATCATCAATAATAATGTAAATATTATAAATAAATTTGTTTCTTAGATTCAGCTTTTATTTATAATTTAAAATCCTTTTATAAAAAATAAAATTAAGTATAAACCAAAAATACAATCGATACCTTGCACCCCCCCCCCCCACAATCCCGCCTATGATATCACGTATAATATATCTAATTACAAAAAAAAAGATTTAAATTAAAAAGTAACATAGAACAAGAATTAAATAAGAGGGATCAAAGTCAGAATTATTGGAAAAATCTTATTTTTACCTTTCCTATATTTTCCCATGATTACAGTTTATTAATAATTATTTTGCTGAAATAAATATAATAATACTATCTGTCTATATACAATGATATTATTATAAGATTAACATAATTATTAATAATCAAAATCATTTTCAGATTGATTGTGCTCCTCATTATTTTCTTGTGTTATGCATGTATCATATCTAGATCTGTTTAAAGCATATTGTAGAAGAATATCTTCAAGTAATTGAAACCTAGCTTCACTTGAGTTTAGATTAAGTGAAGCCCTAGCAGCGGCAAGAAATGATGTAATTAATGTGTGTTTAGTTTTTAAATGTATAGGAAATTCACTAAATGAAACTTCTGCATTTTCATCTCCAGTATGAACACAAATAGGACACATTATTTTATCGGTTATCTCATCTTCATCTTTACAATCCTTATGATAATTATCACAATGAGTTACTAAATCTTCAATTGTATATTTCATGCAGGATAAAGAAACAGATTGAGAATTTACCAAGCACATAGGACAAACAAATGTTGGTCCTGATATACTAGAATTCCTTCTATCAGATATTGTTGATGTATATGATGAAGAAGCTACATTAAATTTCAGATTTTGATTAGTAGCATCATCTCGACAGTATTCACACTCAATAGCATGTTTATTTGCTTCACAGATAGCCATTTCCTTACCACAATGACACTTTATGAGCGTTTCTCTCATATATGTTTGCATACTTTTGTCTATTAATTGGTCATACTTTGATGACCAATAGTTTTCTGGTATTAAAAAACGGCATATAGGGCACTCTACAGAACCAAGGACACACTTCGCACAATAAGTATGAGTACAGGGAAGTGTACAAGGATCTGAAAAAGCATCTAAACAAACAGGGCACACATATTGTTCTGGGATATATATGAAATCCTTTTTATACTTAGGTGTGTCCTTATTTAAAATAACTCCTTTTGAAGGCTCTTCCTTTGCGCGAAAATTCCAGTTAAACATAACCAGTTTATATATACATTAATTTGATTCTTTTTTTTTTTTCTGTAGAGTTAACACTTTTATGAGTACTAACGTAAATCCCAAAATATTTTAGGGTATGATAGGCGCGGGCGGGGTTCTTAGATGGCTAAATATTAGTTTTTTTGTTCTCTTTTAAAATAAGATAGAGAATTTATTAATATATTAATTTGATTAATTTTGAGTCTGTTCATCTTATATATATATTTATATATATATCTTGATATTTAGATAATGTTATGTACAGCTTGTTACAAATCCAGCTATATATTATTTATATAAACTTAGATTATATTATTAAAATATTTAGAAAGGTATTTATAAGACTAGATCTAAAGATATTTTCTAATTAATAGTATATATTTGTTAATATTATTAAGATTGTAAAAAAAAAAAAAGTTAATCATTAAAATCTGGACTTATACGAGCACTATAGGCGGTAATTTTTTTTTTTTTTTTGTGGCGTGGGGCTAATATTATTTTGAAATATTCTTGTTACTCAGTAAAATTTAAGATATATATGGGCATAATTCAATAAAATAATGATTTTTAGAAATATTGGATCTATATCAAAAAATAGTTGGATCTGGTTTTATTTTTTAGTTTTATTTTTTTTTAATATTACTATAATTTGGAGTGATAAGAAAGTTAGTGTTAGTGAAGTTACATTAGATAGCTCTATTGAAATATTAGAATGGTGTGGTGAAAATCATGACATTGTATTAGCAAAGACTATTAAAGGGCATGTATATAGATCAGCTAATAGAGGTAAGAATTGGCGTGATATTACAGATAATTTAGCTAGATTATCAGCAAATCTAACATCTAATAAAAGTTCTTCATTTTTGGTTAAATCTATAAGTATAAACCCTGTAGATAAAAATATAATATTAATTGTAGGATCTAAATATAATCACTTTATATCAATTAATGCTGGTGAGACATTTCGTCGGATTTCTCATACTGGTACAATCCATACTTGGTTATTTCATCCTAGTAAATCTAGATATGCTTTATTTTCTTCTTGGACTGATGGGTGCCAAAAGTCAATTTTATCTAATTTAAAAAAGAATTCAACTACAAATAGTAAATGTATTCATCAATTATTTGTAACTAAGGATTTAGGACTTTCATTTACTCGTGTTATAGATTATGTAGTCCAATTTCATTGGGATACAAATAAAAATTCTAATACAAATAGGATCTTTTTTACTCATCATAGAAAAAAACAAGGTGATCAACTTAGATATGGTGGTTGGATGCAAAATATTGATTTTTCATTTACAGATGATTTTGGATCACATTATTTAACACCTGTTAAAGGAGGTAATAAATTCTTAATATCAAATAATTATATATTTGTAGCTAAACTTCAGAATCATATACAACAAACAGTTTCATTAGTAGTATCTACAGATGATGGAGCAACATTTAAACAAGTTCAGTTACCTCATCCTTTAACAGAAAAGAGTTATACAATTTTAGATACTTCAGAGGATACAGTAATTCTTCATGTTAATCATGGTAGTGATATAATGAGTAATACGGGTCACATATATATTAGTGATAAGAGTGGTACTCGTTTTGCATTATCTTTAGCTAATAATGTACGTACAAAGACTGGAGAATGTGAATTTGATAAAGTGATGTCTTTAGATGGCGTTTATTTAGCTAATATTAAAGAACATGTCTTTGATTCAAAAAATGAAGTTGATGCTGTATCTAAAGATATGGTATTTTTATATGATTTAGATATTGATGATACAGTAGAAGATGCAGATACTTCTAGTATAGAAGCTAAACATAAATCTGGTAAACAAGGTAAAATGGAAGAAGTTGTAAAGACAGTAATTACATTTAATAAAGGTGGTGAATGGAATTATATCCAAGCACCTACTACAGATAGTAGAGGTAATCCTATTGATTGTAATCCAGATCAAGGATGTTATTTACATTTACATGGAATTAGTAATTTTGAAAATTATGCTCCATTTTATTCTGTTGAAAATGCTGTAGGTATAATTTTAGGAACTGGTAATGTTGGTACACATCTTTTATTTGAATCAGAAAATATAAATACTTATATGTCAAGAGATGGAGGTCGTACATGGATGGAAGTTCATAAAGGAGCTTATATTTATGAATTAGGTGATTTTGGGGGTTTAGTAGTTATGGCAAATGATTTGAAACAAACTAATCAAGTTATTTTTAGTTGGAATGAAGGATTATCATGGTATGATTTTGATTTAGGAATACGTACATTACAGGTAGATAATATAATGATAGAGCCTAATAGTTCTTCGATGGAATTTATTTTATATGGTACAAGAGGTAAATCTGGTGTATTATATCACTTAGATTTTAATTCTTTAGGTCAAGTTCCTTGTACAGGAGCTTCATCACCAGATACAATGGGTTCAGATTATGAGACTTGGAGTCCTAATGATGGCAAAAATTTTGAAAATTGTATTTTAGGTAAACAGCTTGTATTTACTCGTAAGAAACAGACTGCAGAATGTTATAATGGTAAAGATTTTCGAAGACCTGTAGAAAAGAATATTTGTCAATGTACTGAGGAAGATTTTACATGTGATTTTGGATTTACAAGATCTATTGGTAGTTATGAATGTAGACCTGAGAGTATTGAAATCGTTCAAGATGATCCAAAAATAGGTCAATGTACTTCCTCGGGGGTATTTTATACATCTGCATATAGGAAATTACCAGGTGATGTTTGTGTAGGGGGATGGGAACCTCCACCTGTGGCTGTACCATGTCCAGATCATGCTCCAAGTAGTATTCATGCTAAACTTATTTTTGTCCTAATTATTTGCCTTTTACTATTTTTACTTAAACAAGGTATTTTTGGTGATTGGAAACAATGGAGTGAAGTTGGTTTTGATACTTATATGCATGTACAATACAAGGTTTTAGGAGTTGCTAAACGTAGAAGCACTTCACTTCAGGGTTTACTAAGTATTATTAGTTCTTTCTTTACTAAAGATACAGCTGTTATTTTTAGTCCTTCATCTCCTAAAATTAATATGAACAGGAATTCTAATTATTCAACAGTTAATAATGGGTTTAATAATAGTGTATTTATGGAAGATGATGAAGAAGATATCTTCCAAATCCATGATATAAATACTTCAAGTCCTCAATTTTTATCTTCTGAAAAGAATCATATAAAAAATAAAACTAATGATGTAAATTTAGAACCAACACAAAAACATTATGACAATATAAATTTTAGAAATGATACTATTCTTAATGATACAGATGTATTTGATGATGATATTGATCCCCACTCTTTATTTACATCTTCTAGGCAAATGAGTAGTAAATTAGATACTTCATTTAATCATTCGGGATATATAGATAAATCAAATTCATTCGAAACTGATACAAGTAATATATTTCAAGCTAATGTATTTATGAATGATTTTATAGAAGGGGAGTCATTCCCTAAAATTCAATCTCCACATGAATATAATGAAAAGAATCAGAATTCAAATAATTATATAGATGATAATTTAAAAGATGGTATTGAATTACTATAATAAGTAATATAGATAATATATTTATGGAATAGATAGGTAGTCCCTCTGTTATATATCAAAATTACAAATTACTACTTCGAAGTAATTATGAGGTATAAGATATTATTGTAAATCTAAAGTATCTTGATAACTTCAAATTAAGAATATTGCTGATTAATATTACAAAGTGTTATATCTAACTATCACAGTCAACAAAAGTCTATATTAGATATTTTAATAAATTCACAAGGTCCTAATTTTAATACACATCTAGATTATAACGAATAATATTGATATAATATTCCATTGTAATTCAATCTTCTTTTTTTAAGAATATATTCTAAATTCTACATACCTATGTGAAACAGTCTCCTACAAATATAACTACATATATAAGCTCTAGATCTTAATAGAATTTATATTATTGACTTTAAGTCATATTCTCTATATTCTGCATAACCAAATTGTACTTCTCAATATTCCTTTTAAGAATTTCCTCAACAGGTCCTAATAGCCGCATAAAAGCTTTGCGATCAAGATATGCCACCTTACATTTACCTTTTGATTTTACAGTAGCTGCTCTAGGGGTATTCCTGAGTAAGGCTAATTCACCAAAATAATCACCTCTTTTATAAGTCATTACCTTTTGATTATCTTTAATTGCTACAGCTTCACCAGATATTACTAGGAAAAATACATCGCCTGTATTCCCTTGCTTAATAATAATATCACCATCATTAAAAGAAGAACTTTTAAGTACCATAGCTAATTTATTAAGTTCATATAGGTCCATTGTCTTAAGTATATCTACTTCTTTTAAAAATGCTTCATATGTTTCAATACGTTTTGCAGCAGCTCCTTTAACAATATGATTAAATGTTTCGCGATCTAAAGCCCATAATAAACAATCTGAAGAAGCTATAACTGTTGCTGCTCTTGGACAATTATATAATAAGGCTAATTCACCAAATGCATCTCCTGATCTTAAGCTACATAAGTGTTTCCTTTCAGATGAATCTTTAAACTCTTTAAAACAATCAACCTGACCTTTTTCAATAATGTATAGTTTATCTCCATCATCGCCTTGATTAATAATCACAGTATCTTTTGATACTACAGTTTCTACACAAGCTTGTATAATAGTCATGAGCTCATCATCATCTAAGCTATTGAACATAAACCCTTCAAGCAATTTTACTCGAATTCTATCTTCTTGCTCTTTAGATTTAGGATAATGGGGAGAGGTAAATGGTTTTATTTTGTTCCAAGCACCATAAGCCTCAGCACTAACACTTGTTCTAGGACCTCTAACTAAAAGGTTCTTTGGCATAGGGATATGATCTATAACATCTGACTCAGATCCACTATCAGATTTAGATGATATCCTCATATCACATTTCTTAGCTTCTTGTTCTTTAACAAAAATTTGTTCTGATTTTGCATCCTTTGAATTCTTTGAGCTAAAAAGTAAGTAAATCTATAGTTAGATCTAAAAATAATGGTCTTATAAACTTACCATGGACACATTATTCCCATAGCTTGGAAATATTGACTATTTCAATTTGCTCTATTAAGTTTCTTAGACTTATTTTAGTTTAGATTTGTTTTATCTAGCCTATTTCATGTATGCGTACACACCATACGTATAACCTGTCTCTGATGGGGCTATAGAGGTAATACTATCAGTATTACATTAGAGATAGTTCTAACACTAAACAATTACAACTATAGATAAGTAATATCAAGATATCTATAAATATTAAGAGAGAAATGTCAATATAGAGATGTACTAAAAAAGATGTAAAGTTTAGAGGAAGGTCTTCCCACTACATTTATTACTAAATTAGATTACAATAACTATGAAATTGTCAATTTATGATACTATTTAGTATAACTCTTAATACATCAAGTCCCATAAACTCTTATAGGTACTGTATCCCATAGACATCTTCAAATCTAGAATCTTCATGTATTTAACTAAATTGATAAATTTTAAATTTGAAAGTCATGTGTAAGATGTCTAATTACCAATGCAATTAAATTTGTAGTATCTTTGTATATATCCAGTAATCTAGAAGAGTAATAATTCTCTTGTTTACAAACGACGACCACGACGACCTCCTTTCCTTCTTGTACTATCAGTCGGTATTGGTGTTACATCCTCAATACGACCAATTTTCATACCAGCACGTGCTAAAGCTCTTAAAGCTGATTGAGCTCCAGGTCCCATACTTTTAGATTTCACGCCACCAACAGATCTTAACTTAATATGAAGAGCATGAATACCAAATTCTTTACATTTCTGAGCTACATCAACTGCTGCCATCATAGCTGCATAAGGGGAACTCTCATCACGATCAGCTTTTACTTTCATACCTCCAGTTACACGTACAATAGTTTCTCTCCCAGATAAATCAGTAACATGAATAAAAGTATCATTAAATGATGCATAGATATGGGCTACAGCAAAGTTCGTTTGACCTTCACGAACCTATAAAAATGACAAAAATGTAAGAATCATTGAGAAATTTAACTACAATTGAACATGTCTAGTAACTTCAAAATCTATAATTATAAATCAAATATATCAAATTTTAGAGTTTATTTCTTTTAAAATATTCAACTCTAAAAGTTATTTGTTAAAGTGCTTCTATTCAAGACATATATTTATTGTAATTCCCAAATAAAACATACCTGCTGGAATGGAACATCAGCAACTACAGTTTCTTTCTTCTTAGGGGCCATAGTTAATATTCTCTAATTATTAAATTATCAAAGTAAACCAAAAATCTCGAGTCAGACAGATGATCAGGAAGCAAAACGGACAATACTTTAGCTAATAGAGACACATAGACGGATAGTCTAAAACCGCAGTTACTGTAATAGACATACGTGGACCATTATACTATTACAACTATACTGTATTATTATAATCTAGATTAGATTCTAAAAACTATCCGCCAACTTATTTCTAGTGTATAACTGTCTTATTAATTTCTACACAAATATACAATCACCCTATGTAATGGGTCTACCTTAATTTTTATGTTGATTTTAACAAACAAGTACTGAAATAAAAAAAAAAATAAATTTGTGAATTAATTACTAAGTAATTTAAAGATATCTTAAGTACCTTTAAATTAGAGGGCATATTAATTATTCTAGAGAAATATAAGGAAATTGTCTACTTGATGAAAATACTTCGTAAATATTATATTCATTATCTAATAATAAATTAATGCACCTTTAGATCAATCTATTATTTTACCTTATAATACACCTTATTACTTTCTATATTGCCATATATATAAGACTCTAACTTATCAATAATATCTTCTTTAATACAATAATAAGTTGCGCATCCAGTAAGGAACATGCAAAGTAATATTGATGTCATTATCTTTAGTAAAATTACTGGGATACCATAGTTGAAATATTGAATTCCTAACAATATAAAATAAGATGTAATTTTTATATTCAAAGAAATTATATATTCCAAATTACCTATATTAATATGTACAGGGATATTCCTCAAGTCTCTATTGTATGATATATTTCTGAGATCGGCTATAATCTGATACTTGTAATAATATATATTCGTTATATTGTCAAGGTATTCAATAAACTCATACTATTTAGGGATCATGAATATATAAGGAATTTGTTAAATATTACTAATAATTAATGACATAACTTACCCCCCTACTTGTTCTTAATGATGAGCCATTAAAGTAAAGAGATTCAGAAAATATTCTGTCAAGAATAGATTTAGAAAAATTGTCAATCTCTATAAATATAGAAATATTGAATTTCATATCTTCCTTCTAGTATAGTAATATTTAATGTAAATTTAAGTACTTACTATTTTCATGTACAAAAGCCGTCATATAAAAATTTCCCTGAGGATCCTGTAAATAGATAATATCTGGAGACTATAAAAAGGTAATATATTCAACTTACAGGTCCCATTGAAAAGCATTGTATTTCATATCTCCCGACTTTTAAACTAGCTTTGTTTATCATCACAATTAGTGGTTTAGCTGCCATTTAACGAATTAACAATAGTATCACCAAATAATACTACATTGTAATATAGAAGCTAAAAATTACCTATTTGGCATTCTACACCATAATAAATATTTTCTGGCACAATTATTATGGAATTCTTAAGCTTATTATTCTGAGACAGGACATTTAAAAAGTTATATTATTACAATAATCCTATATTAAAACCTCAAATATCCCAAATATACCTGTTCAACTAGTGATGATATTAAACCAAATGATGAAAGGATAATCAATATGTAAGTTGGAAGAGTGCACATAAACGAATTTTATTATTAGTTCAGAAGCTAGTACGGTATGTGTGCAAGGTCGTGTAAAAAAATAGCGGTAAAAAATATAATAGGTATATTATAGCGGTGTCTCAAAGCGGTAAAAAAGTGATAAATTTAGAACTTTATACCGCGTAGTGTGTATAGTGTAATAATTAAAAAAAAAAAATGAATCCTAAATTTAAACCCACAAGAGCTAGACATGCACAAATATTAACTATTAATAATAATGGAAAATGGCGATATAAGGAGATTATCATTAAAATTAGAGAGTTCAGTACGCCGTAAATGTTTGAATTTACCTTATTTAATAATATCAGAAAGTGAAGATGAGAATTTAACTAAAGAACTTAATAATGTTATTACTCCTATTAAAAATCGCCAATGTCCAAATAATTCAATAAATACTGAAGATAATTATTCAGATTACACGCCAACATTGCAATTATCAAAATCCTCAATTTCTTGTACAAATATAAATGATGGAGCTAGTTATATATTAAGTGAATATGAGGAAGACAATAATAATATAAAAGATAGAAATAATAGTTTAAATGATGAATATAAAAATAGAAGTGATATTGAAAATTATCATTTTAATGAACAAATTAATTATTTAAATCAAAATACTTTAGCTAATACCCAACCATGTATACAAACTCCTAGAAAAAGTAATGGAAGACGTACTTTAAATTTCACAAGTATACGTAGAAGAAAAGGAATATATAATCATATATCAGATAGTGATTATGATGAATCTAATTCAAGACCTTCAATCACTTATCTTTCATCAGTTAAAAGAAAAAATAAAATTTTGCAATATTTAATAGATTTTGAGTCAGATTGTAGTGATAATATTAAGTTATCTGAAAATGTAAGGTCATCACTTTGTATGGGACCTGAATTAATTAATGAAAGTACATCTACAAATTTAATTGATTCTATAATTCCATCGATATCAACACAATTTTTAACTTCCCCAATATCAAATGTATGTGATATTAAATGGGAATCACCATTAACAGAATCAGTTAATTATTCAACTCCTTCAAGTAATTGGATTTCAGCTTTAGATTCATTTTCATCAGAAAAGAATATGAGTGAATCAAGTATATCAGATGAAATTGAAAATCAAAATAACAATTATTTAAATGATACATTAGAAAATCAAGAAATATCTAAAAATTCTAGTCTGAGTAATTCTACATCAATTTCACTATCTAATAATCAATATAGTATTGATAAAATTATACAGGATAAAAAATTAATAGATTTACATCCAAAAAAACTTTTTAATGAAGTTTCTAAAACATTTGTAAGAAATCGTAATGTATTATCACTTAAATGGTATAAAATATTTAATCAACGTGTATTTAAAAATCAACTTCCCTTAGAAATTCCTATTAAATGGACTGGAAAATTACATAAAACAGCAGCTCAAACATGTTTTATTACAGAATCTAATGGTAAAAAAAAGGTTTTGATTCAACTTTCAAAATATGTTTTAGATAGTGAATATAGGCTTAAAAAAACTTTGTTACATGAATGTTGTCATGTAGCTCAATTTATTATTGATAAATGTACAAATCCTCCTCATGGTCAAATATTTATGAAATGGGGTAAAATAGCTACACAAGAATTTCCAGATCTTAAAGTTGAAATATATCATAGTTATGATATTGTTTATAAATTTAGATATCAGTGTCTTAGATGTTTACAAATATTTGGGAGACAAACTAAAGTACAAAATAAATATCAAATTGTCTGTTCATTATGTAATGGGAATGTTGTTTTTATTGGCAAAGGTATTATAAATAATATAAAGAGAACTAAATATCAAAATTCTCAAAATAGTATACTTTTAAATCAAAACTCTAATGATTACTACAATGTCATTACTCCTACAAAAACTAAAAAGAATTCTAAAATATCAGGTTATTCTAATAATCCTTATGCAAAATTTGTTAAAGAAAAATTTCAAGAAATAAGAACAAAGATTCAAGAAAATAAACAGACACCTAGAAGAGCTCCAAGTTTACTTAAAGAAATTGCCATTTTATGGAAAGAAGAAAAAGAAAAGAAGAAACTCCAAGATTTGACAAATCAAATGCAAAATATTTCTATAAATAATTAAATTTATTCATTTCTATATTGAATAAATAAATCTATATTAATTTATTTCAGTTTCTTTAATCTTTGTTTTTCTAATTTGTTTAATCTAAACTTTAATACTGTAAAATTAGTTATTAATATAAAAATAAGTATAATATCTATTATAAAACCATATAGAAAGTATGTTATAACTATCTTTAATATATTAAGTTTCTTTATTGTTGATTCTATATAATATGCACCAATATATAGATTATCTTCATTAAATAAATATGAAGATTGTGAGCCTATAGTTAAAGTAGCAGGTAATGATGACATCTTAGTATTAGATGATTTTTCTAAATTTAAAATAGATTCCCAAATATTATCATTTAATATACATATATCTGTAGGTACCCAAGAATTAATTGATATTTTTCTATTAAATTTAGTAAAGGATAATAATCTACAATTAATTGAAATCGAATCTATTTTAAAATCTGAGATTTTATAAGTACCTATATCTCTATTAGTAATAAAATTTATACCATATTTTAAATTTCCAGTTATACAACATCCTTCAAAACATGAAGTATTTATTTTTGTCCAGTAATATATATTACAAGATTCTATAGATAAAGATGGATCTTGATTTGTTGAGCTTGGTATAATATCAAAATATAAAATCCAAGCTAAACAAGTATCTCTATTAATTACTTGATATATTAGAATTATAATAATTTTATAAAGTTTCATATTTAATTAAAGAAAAAAAAAGGAATTAGGATCTAACATGCAAAGAAATTCTAGTCATACTCTGACTCGCACATATTTCAGAAGATCTTTCTATATTCTAAATTTTGATAATATATATCCTGGTAATTAAAAATATAAAAAAAAAGTACCAAGAAATTTTATAAACGTCTAAATACACATTCATAACTAGGAGAATTAGATCTTTCTACCTTTTTAGCTTCTTCTGTGTTGGTTTTAATAGCATCAATACAAGGATCAGACTTAAGTTCTCTATCTGGGACCCTTTCAAATAAATCAGAAAATTTTTTTAAAACATTAATTGTCCACTCAAAATATTCTAATACATCAGATACAATATATAATAATCCATCTTGTTGTAACAAATACCAATATAATGGGATAGTAGAGTAACTAAGAGTAATAAAAGTATTAATATATAAATAATAATAAAGGTGGTAATATATTTAATTTATAATAAATAATATTAAATTAAAACATACCTTATAATCCTTCTCCTCCAATTTCTTTTTTTAAAATGAGGATCTGGAAAACAAATAAAAATTTTTTCTAATTGGTATTTCTTAATATAATTTGGAAGATATTTCATTGCATTTGTTTTAATTACACTAATATTTCTAGCTCTACCATTTTGTTGTAATGCCAAAATTCTTTCTCCCACATAATTAGTTACTTTTTCTCTAATTTCAAGTCCAAGAGACAACTTATCTGGAAACTGTGTACTAAGCCAAACTAATAATCCTCCATAACCACATCCTATATCAAGAATTTTAACATTATATTTAGTATTTTGATTATCACAAACTTTATTACCATAATTTATAGGATACTTTTTTGTATTTAAATATAATACTTTTTGATATTCTATGTTTAAGTAATTTGGATAATGTAGACTCCAGTCTATATAATTAGGGCTTATAGGATGTATCATGAAATTATCAGCTAATGGATTACAATGCTATGAAAAAAAAGGGGATAAAAGAATAAATTTGATAGAGACTTAAATATTAAGTTTATAGACTTACAGCTCTTTGACGATAGAATTTCTTCTGAGGAGGTTTAGTTATTTTATCTTCAGTTGTCATATTTAGATATTATATTTTTAGAATATATATAAAAGTATATTTAAAAAATTAGGTCAATATATTGTCTCCTTATAGTATTATTGCTTATATAAAAAGATTACCACTATTAAATAAATAATTAAAGCGAATAATGCGAATTTTCTTAGAAAGATAACTTTAACAATTATTGCTGGTATTTTATTATTAAGGTCTAATATTTAAATTTTTTTTTTTTTATATAAAATATACAATTAAAGATATTTTTAGATTAAGTCGGATTATTTATAATATCCATATAATTCTATATAACTCTTTATATATCCTTTTCAATATTTTTTTTTATAATATTGATCTAATATTATTTAAATTTATAATAGTAGATAATAAAATTTAGTGCATATTAGCGGTAAAATGTTGATTACAGGTGCATCTATGTATCAATGTCGCGTAGGACAGTTTTCAATAATACTAAAATCAAGAAAAATTAGAAATAAGGAGTATATCTAGAGTATAGGATGTCATCATTTAGTCTTATTTTACATAGTGAAGAGGATGCTATTATATCTAGGATTGGTGATACACCTGAGTTAATAATGGATTGTAAATTTGATACTAATTATGACACTTTATACACATCTCATGTAGATGGTAGAATACTCAAGTAGGTTATGATTACTTTGTAAATTACAATCATTAGATTCATTATCTGGCTCATTTAACTATTTAGAATAAAGTATGATTTTGATGACAGTTGCATAATTTCAGTTTCAGAGTTATATAAGAAAAAAGGATCTTGTAGAAATATTGAATTGAGGAATAGTAAGAATTATTATATAATTATATTTAATAATGAGATTTTGATTTAATTATACTTTTTTTTTTTGGTATTACTATAGATAAATCGATTGCAGGGTATAACACTGGTGAGATAGTATTATTAAATTCAAATTGGAAAGAGGAATGGAAATGCATTAATAGGTAATGTTTTTATTTTATGATTTAATAAGAAATTCTTAAGTATTTTTTTTTTAGAAATTCTGCAATAAATTCTCTTAAATGGATCAATGATAATATAATTGTTAATGGTGATGATGATGGATATGTTTGTGTAAGTATAACTAATTAAAATATATAGTAATATATCAAATTAATTATTTAATTATGAATTCTATTTATTGATATTTATTTTATTAGATCTGGGATACTAGAGAAAAGCCAAAAAACCCTTCAATATCATTCAAAGACTATGATGATTGTATTAATGGTAAGCTAATAATAAGTGTCATAAGATTATGAATATTTATATATATATATTTAACCATATTTTGAATTTATTTAATATTTTTTTATTTTGGCAGATATATGTTTAAGTTATACTAAACAAAATCTTCTTGTTGCCTGTGGTGATACTCTTGGAATTTATGATTTGAGAAGTATATATACAAATAAAAAGAAAGATCATTTAGTATCTTTATCAGATGCTCAAGAAGAGAATATCCTATGTATAAGCTTATTTAGGGTAAGAAGTAAAAATTTTGATGTTTTTTACTGATTAATTACTTTACCAAAAAAAAAAATTGTAGAATAATCAAAATGTTGTATGTGGAACTGATGAAGGTAACTTATTATTATTTACCTGGGATAACTTTGGAGATTGTAGTGATCGCATTACTATTCCTTTTGTTGATGGTTTTCACGGAGATAATAGTGTTGAAAGTCTTGCAATGTTAGATGAACAAACATCAATTATCGCTACTAGTGATGGAAATTTAAAAATTGTGGAATTCTTTCCAAATAAAGTTATTGGTAAGTACTTATAACCTTGGATTTTACTTGAATAAATAAGTACAAATGTATATATTTGTGCTTGATTATTCCAGTATTTTTAATATATGATTATTAATAAGTAATACAAATGACTTATCCCTCTCAAATATTCCAATATTTAGGATTTTTAAAGCATGTAAGATATAAACAAAAGTGCGATGTTTCAAATCTTGAATGCTCCAAAGTTGCTGTTTCAAGAGAGAAAAATATTATTGGTAAGTTTTGAGTTTAATAAAAGTTTTCAAATAATTTAATTTAATATTTTTAATCTTTTCCTCTTGTTTCCATAAATTTTTTTTATATAGCTTGTTCTCATGGGACAGTAATAGATATATTTGATATGAAGTTAGTTGATAATATGATTTCATCTAAACCACGAGATAAAAAAAAAAAGAAGAAAGATATTGATGGATTTTTTGCTGATCTTTAATATTCTTTTAATTTTATTTACCAGTATTACTACAAAATTTCAGTATTTATTTTTAATAGTTTATTCAATTAATTGAGGTTTGATATTTTCAATTTCTTCTAATTGCCTAAATTGTTTATTTGTTGTTACTGGAATATAAGTTGTAGGTTGTGCCTTAGTTACTGGAACATACATCTGTGGTCTTTCTTGTACTCCTTTTGCATACCCAGCTGGTACATACCTAACTGATGTTTTTGAAGGTACTACCTGAGTCACTGTAGTGGTACTCTTTTTTGGTGGTGTATATGCAACTTTCTTATATGATTTAACTGGTATATATTCAACTTGTTGTACATATACAGGTTCATATACTGTATTATAATATGTTGGTCCAGATAATCTTCTAGGAGAAGGTTCCTCAGGTAATGATAAAACTACCTCATCTTGAATATTCTGGCCACACACAATAGCTACACATAAAATGAATATTTTAAAAAATAATTTACACATCATTAATTTATTTAAAGAAATTATTCAAAAAATAAAATAAAATAAAATATAATCTCTATATTGTCCCATATTTTAATATTATTCATGCAATAATACGTGCAACCACGTAATTACCGGTAGGTCCACGTAAAAGCCGGTAGCTTCACATAACTTTATTGCATGCATAAATATATATATATACATATTTGTCAACATTGTTACTTAAAATATAATAGTAGCAAAATTAACTTATAATTACTAAATATGACTTGATTATCTGTTGAGGTTAAATTTTTAGTTGATATTCTGAATATTTTGAAGTTGTTTACAAGCTAATGAAATAGTATTATTTAATTTTTCAAAAGAAAGTTTGCAAGTTTCAAGAATCTTTTCAATATCACATTGTTGTGATTCCATAACTACATAGAAGCAATAAATTACATTAAATTTAAAATTTTTAATTATTATAAATAAAAATATCAAAAACATTACCTGCAATACGAGAATTTATCTGAGCCATATCTTGGTGAAATATTTGTAGTAGTTTTAAACGTTCAAGAATAAATGGTAAAATAGCTCCAGAAGATTTCCATTGTTGAAGTATATCATATAATTTAGTGATTCTTGTAGAATCAGTTTCATCAAACAATTTATCATTTAAATCTCTTCTCTTCTTATTTAATTGTTCAATAGATGAGGAAAGTGCCTGAACACGACGGAAAATACCCTCCAATCTATTTGAATCAAGCAGAGATAACTTTTGAGTCATATCATTAATTGCTGATTGTATATCTGAATAAGGCATTGTAGAAAGTTGGTCAATTCCAAGATATGATTCTATTAAAGAGATACGTCGTTCTAGATCAACCAAATCCTTCAAATTTAAACTTGAATTATTATCTCCAACACATACTATTGATACTTCAGTTAAATTTTCATTATTTTCTTTATTTAATTCATCAATATTTGTAGTATTATCGGAATTATTTTGAAGGTATTTAGTTGATTTTAATGTATTGGCACACTATAAGAAAAAACAAGTCATTATATAATTAATAAAGAGAAACTAATAGAGCTTACGTGTAACAACTCATTAATTATATCTTTAAAAGATATAGTTTGCTGCTTTAATGAATCGGAAGAAGGTAATTGATTACTAAATGATGCTTGTTTGCTAGCAAGTATATTCAATTGATTTTTTAACTGCTCAATTTCACCTAGTAATATATCTGGATTAGAAAAAAGTGTTGTTTGAGAAATTTCTTCATCTTTATCTATAATTTTCTGAGTTGTCTCTATAGTTTCTTTAATTTCGTCAAGATCAACTTTAATTCGTGTTAAAGCACCTTGGTAACTTTCAGTACTTATATTGGGTGGAGCTAATCTACCAACTTTAATATTCTTCTCAGATGCTACAGATTGTATCAGTTTTAAGTAGTCAGTCTTTAAAACTTCACCTAGAATTGATTGTTTATCACTTCGTGAAGTTGACTCTTGCATATTTTTAATTTGATTATCAGTTTCTTTAGTACTTTTTTGATCACCACTGTTATTTCCTAATTCTGGATCATATTCAAAGACCGTATCTTCAGATGAACGTAACATTTCAAAAAAAATAAAGAAAATTTGCTTTAATTAAAGAAAAAAAAAAAGGGAAAAAGTAAAATCTGTGAGGAGCTATGCACCCACGTAAATCTATCAGGTGCAAATCTATTCCTATATTTAATAAGAATCTTTTTTAAAAAAGTATGAAAAATTAAATATTTCATAGATGCATGAATAATTTTACTTTATTAAAATATTTATTTATATATATACAGATATGGTTTATCTTATTATATGTTATACATTACTGTCATGGTAGTGATAATACAACATTCTCCAACTCAAATAATATAACAAAAGAAGTTAAAAGTCACTATGATTTTGAAAAAAAAGTAAGACAATTTTATAATAATGGAACAAATAAAAAGGTAATGTTATTCAACTATGAATTTATTAATCTTAAACTACTACCAAATAATTCACAAAGTAGAAACCACCTAAATAAATATGTTTATAACTCCAAAAAAATTTTGAAAACTTTTCTTTTAAGAAACTACTGTTCAAAAATAAGTAGTTATATTAAAACAAGATATAATTGGCTTGATGTATCTAGAAACTGGCAAGAACGTTTATATAGATATGGATATTGGATCTGCTTAAGAGATACTGGAGCAGGAGGAGATTGTTTATATAGTTCAGTAATATCAGCATTAGACCTCAAAAATATAACAGTAACTGATTTACGTAAAAAAGTTGCAAATAATTTTGTTGGTTTTAAAAATGAAGAAATTAAAGCTATAAGTGAAAATTATACATCTAATTTATTTAAATATCAAAAATTAAATAAAGAAGAGAGTATAATACACATTATAGAAAATAACTGGGATAGTGTATCATTCATAGATAAATTAAAAATGATGTCTTATCAAGAGCTATCTGGTATATGGGATGATCCTTGGTCACCGACAAATATATTAAATAATAATCAATTAGAAAATAGAAATATAACAACACCTTTCTTAAAAGCTATAATGGTTCGTGATAAATTATCAATACCTGGGAATATTCATTGGGGTACAGAATTAGATATTAATAGTTTAGAAGAGATTTTAAATATACAGATCTTGCTATTTTGGAAAGAAAGGGGTATTTTCTATCCAATAATAAATGTTAATTCAAATGCAGATTATATAATATTACTATATTATGATGGAGTAATTCAACATTTTCAGGTAATTGGAATAAAAAAAGTTACATCAAATTTAAATGAAGATTTCGTTTCAAAATTTACAAGTTATTCTTTACCTAGAATAATAAGATATCTTATTAAAAATGATACAAAAAAAGACTTAGAACCAAAACAATCTATTTAATTTCTAAATCAAGACTTTAAAATTTTATAAAATTATCTTATGCAACTTGTAATAATGAAATTTCAAAAACTAAATCTGCATTTCTTGGGATAATTGGTGGTGAACCTTTTAATCCATATCCAAGTTTAGATGGAATAAAAATTCTTCTTTTTTCATTAACAAGCATACCTTTTACACCTTGATCAAAACCTTTAATAACATCACCACATCCAAGAGTAAATGAGAATATTCCACTATCAAATTTTTTCCCATTAGAAGCTAGTCTACCTTCATACTTAACTTTAACATTACTTCCATTTAATGCAATTTGTGGTTTATCATGTTTTGGTAAATTGGTTATTGACAGAACTTCATATTTTAATCCATTAGAAAATTCTCGACAATAACCTGGTTTAATTTCATTAGAATTTTGTTTTCCTTTAAAATTTATAATATCTTGTGGATTAATTTCAGTTTCTTTTTTTAATTGGTTTTTATCTTGAAATTCTCTTTGTTCATAAATAATTTCATTTTTATGACAGCCTTTACTTCTTAAAGGTAAATTTGCAATACAATGTATTGTACCATTCCCTTTACAAAGCATTATAGAATTTATTGGAAATTTTAATTGCCTTAAACAAGTATTTGGCTGTGCTTTTGTAACAGTTGCTATTCTTAATATTTGGTTATTATTTGACAATTTTACAAATATATCAACCTTATCTCCATCAACAAGAGTAATTTGTGCCAATGTAAGCCCAAATTCCTCATATTTAAAGGAATCTAAATTCCTCTTATTTTTATTTGTAGATAATATAATTCTAAAGATCTTGAACATTATTCTATCACTAAGAATTTTGACTATTTAATTTACTTATTTCTATTATATCTCCCGGTTAAGGCATTATTGCGCCATTATTACAAATTCTTATTAGCTATAATTAGGTATCATACACATAATTAGTTAATTTTAACGAACTCTGTTAATACTAAAGATACTGTTTCATTAATTGTGTGTAATATGTATCACAATATATTACAATACAAACATTACTTAAGATAACTTGTACTATACTCACTTAACCTATTTATCTTAAGATTATTCTAAAATCTTCACTTTTCTAAAAGATTCATTAATATTGATAAATATTTAATTGATAATGCAAACATTCAAAGATCTTCATCATCATCTTCAATTGGCGCATTTGCAGCATCAGTCAATTCCTTCTCAGCTTGAGCAACAAGAGTTGGATCAATAGATACTTCAGGTGCCTTTGCATGCTGACCTACAAATAGAAGAGCTGGTTGATTAGTAAGTCTCCTTGCTAACCATAAAAATGGTTTTTCGAAATTGTAATTACTTCTAGCAGATACATCATAATATTGTAAATTACGTCTCCTATGATATTGAATTTGTCTTGCCTTAACTTGTCTATCCTTAACATCTACCTTATTTCCAACTAGAACTATTGGTATATTCTCACATACACGTACAATATCACGATGCCAGTTAGGGACATTTTTATAAGTTATTCGCGAAGTCACATCAAACATAATGATAGCACATTGACCTTTAATATAATATCCATCCCTTAATCCACCAAATTTTTCTTGACCTGCCGTATCCCATACATTAAAAATAAGTGGACCAAAATCTGTATTAAATCTTAATGGATGTACTTCAACTCCAATAGTTGGTATGTATTTCTTCTCAAATTCACCTGTCAAGTGACGTTTTACTAGTGTCGTTTTTCCTACACCACCATCACCAACCAGTGCAAGCTTGAATTCTGGTGCTTGTACTGCCATTACTTGCAAATTTTAATGTTCTGAGTACTTTACAATAACTATTAATTTCTTCTCCTCCGTGTCCCCCTTCTCTAATAGCCGTCTTATTGTAGCACCCACAATACTGAAAGCGCCTAATATACTTACCGCTAATGTATCATGAGTATTGTAAACTAATAATAAAAAAAGAGGAAATTACTTGTACAACTGTTTAATAAAGTATATAAAGACTTATTAAATACTAAATTAACAATCTACGTATATTAAGTGCATGTTGAATTGCAACATTCTTTAAATGAGATAAATTAGATTGTAGACACGTATCACATTTTGTAATACGCTGTGTCACTAAAGTAGCTTTTTCTTCAATCCCTAAACAACAAAATGATATCATATCACCTTGTGAATCTTCTATATAACTTGGATCACATACCCAATATCCACCAGATAAGTAAAGAAATGAGACAAATATAGGAATATACTTTAGTATACGACTTGAAGAGTTTTCTTGTACATTTGTGTCCTCATAAATATTTTCACCTGGCTCCAATGAAATATTATCACTAGATATCCTATACCATGAATATTCTTTATCCCATTCAATATTTTTTGGTATATTTGTATCTATTAAGGAAGCTACAGCTGCAAGGAAACAATAATCTAGAGCATTTCCATCATAAGATAGACATACTATATCTATATATATTACCCAAAATATATCCTTATCATTAACTTTCGAATACAACAAGTCCTTATTTAGAATTCTTGTATCATTTAAACATTCCATTATTGTATTTGCTATATATATAGATTGATTAGTACTTACTGTAAGTCCACAAACCTTAGGAAAATCTATATTAACAATAATTCTACGTTGAATATCACTATCTGATTCATTAGCTGCAATTTTATTTGTACTCCCTGCCATATATGATGAATTTCCAGCTTTTATTGAAACAGAGCAATCATAATTAGGTATTGTATTCTTTTGAATACATATACTACGGGATATTTCCGATGTTCTTCCATCTGGGCGTATGCCTTGTTCTATAAATCTTTTAAGATATTCATTTGGACATAGTGACCATAATAAGTCTTTATTCATTTATTTGAAGTCTTCAACTCTAATAGAGTGTAAGACCTGATATAGCTTAGGCGTGGGAAGTATCCATACATTTGGCGGTTTTATCAAGAGGATAATAACGTAATGCATGGTCTAAAAACTTCCAGGAATATTTAGATTTTTAAACAGATTACAAATCTTTAGGATTATTATATGAATTGATGCAATTAAAGAGATTATTAGTTTGGTACATAATGTAGTACAGATGCAATATCCCCGAAGTATAGTTGAACACTTGGATAAATTAATTAAGCAGGCCAAAGCTCTTTCTGAGTCTTCATATATAGATGGAAGCATAACGAGAGAATTGGATAGTAATAAACTTATTGGTATAGATCTACTTCAAAATAGACGCAATATTTGTATGATACAGAAAAGTACAATGGAAGAACTGATACAACTTTATCAGGAAGAGTTAAAACAATTACAAAGTGCTTTGAGATCTATTGAAGAAGAAGAAAGAAGAATTGAAATTTCTTTAGCTCGTGAAAATATGAATCTTGATAATGGATCAGCTGCAACTAGATCTCTGGAACTTATTGAACGAGATACAGTTAGGAATTGGAGTATAGAAGAACTTGAAGAATTCCAAATTTCACAGGCAAATGATGAAATAAATAAAGATAACTTAAATATCAATTATAATAAAGATGAAAATATAGAAGATTCAAGTGGAGATATAGAAACTTCAACGAAAAACCTGCCTCCAATTCTACCTCTTAAAGGTAAAACTAAAGGAAAAAAGGAAGCTCGGTGGGCAATAACTATACCTCAAAGGTACAATTATATGAGAAATCGGCATACAAGTCAATTAAAAGATATCTCAATAAAACAAATTTTAGCTGGGAGAAAGGAACCCGAGATAGAACAAAAGGATATAGTCCGTGAGTTGCACAAAATTTATAATCAAAAAGAAGCTTCAAGGAATAAACTAAGTTCTAGATTAGCACTTCAATTTTAGAATGATAATATCTTAATACATATTAGGAATCTCCAATTATAATTGTAGGTCTATTTATTTTAGATCTTGTAAGTAAATAAGAACATTTCTTTGTTCCCACAATTCTTTCCAAAGCTAATGAATTAAGCTCATGAAACAGCACGATTGAAAGAGGATCCCTGGTTTTGTTTTTAGATTTATCAATACATGGAAAGTTTAGGCTATATATACAATCAACATATATAACTGGAAATATTGGAGGACCCCAGAAAATAACAGTTGTAGCCCCCTTCAATAAATATCTCCTGAAGAATAGAAATCTCTCCGTAGTTATTAAAATAGGTAGTTCACCTTTATAAAAAGCAAGCCTATTTTTTGATAAAGAAGAATTTGAGGATGATTCATGGCAAGATCCAAACACTGCACTTTGTTGTATAAGATATTTTCGTATTCGAAGATATGAAATATAATTTGGAAGAACTAATAATACTCTTTGATTTATCCCATCTATAGCTGCTAATATATCGGGATATAAATAACTTGACATATATGATAACATGGATTCTTCAGAATCTATTTGATTACTAACCTTTATAAACATTTGTTTTAAATCAGGAACAAGAGATGCAGCTATATTTAAAGGTAATTCAAATTTATTTATATTTGATAGTTTTCTTAATCTCTCTAGACTATTCCATAGTCTTACATAACCTCTACAATTATTTGTGTATTTTCTAAATAAACATGTAAAGTCTTCAGAGCGACCTGATGCTATTAAGATTGTTTGTCTCATTATTTTTGAATTTCCATCTATAAAAGGCTGATATATCCTTCTAATATCACATGATCCAAGATTTTTACTAGGAAGTTTATTTAATACATCAAATATATCCAGCAAATGTTCCCAGTTTTGCATTAAAATTATGTCAGCTCCATATATAAGGCAAATTTCGACACTAGACAGAAATCCATATTCACGTTTTGTATCTGATTCTCCTCTAGTTCCAATAATACGTCTTAGCCCTAATGGAGATGCAAGTATAATGTCCGATTGATCAAAAGGACTATAAAACAATATTCCAGATTTAGATACTTGAATACCAACACGATAATCATCATCATGATTACTATTTACAAATAGATATCTATATAATGGGTCATCTCTTACAATACCTACTTTTTCAGCCTCATCATTTTGGGATTCAAGTTCAGGATCTCCAAATTCCTTATTAAATCTATCAAGATATTTTGCTCTTTTACCTTGAGGTAGTAGTTTAATCAAAATATCAACACATCTTTTGGCTGTTCCACGAAATGGAGATAAAATCAAAATTCTACAACGATGAAATCCTTGATCTCTTAAATTATCATCACCTAAATGATCAATATTGTGAGTTATCCCTTTAAAAGAACTCTCATTATTTTTAATATATTTCTTTAAAACAGAATTATTTGATAATACTAATTTCCTTATACAAGAGATATGATTACTAATGTGTAACATTACCAAAGATACTATCCAAGGAGAAAGTATGCAGTCAGGATCGCAATATTCAATATCAATATAACCATTTATGTATCTAAATAATGACTGCAGCTCCACTACTATATTATCTCTAGTATGTAAAGGAAAATCTTGAGTCAGAGTCTTCCAGTTTGAAATTATTTGTCCCTCAATCCCAAAGTAGTCCAAACAGACAGTTTTTTGAGATATATCTGCAGTGGTAAATTTCTCAATATCATTCATTCGATGTGATTTTCGTGAAAAAGGAGATCTAAAGGGAGAAAACCCTTGTGGATGTACAATTACCAAGTCATTTGAGAAATTGAATTTAGATTCTATAGATTGTAAAGATATCATCCCAAAATTTGTATAGTCATTAAAATAATTCTGTGTTAAATTAGAGATATTAGTGTTATTCTCGACATGTGACTCGGTTTTAGAGGTGTAATCGGATTTATCAACTGAATTATCGCACACTATTCCATCTTTTAATGTACAGTCCTGTAAATCCTTCGAAAATAATTCTTCACTTTTAGGATTTAATTTTAAGTTCTTCACTTTTGTCTTGTTTAGGATCGGTTCTTCGCTACAAACATTTATCATTGATAACCAGTTAGAAAAAATATCTTCAGTAGATGACAATGGTTCATCTATATCACTAATAGTTGAGTCTGATAATATATTTGACTTTAAAATTCTGTCATTACTCTGTAAATATCTAGAAATTCCCTTTCTATCTCTACATCTTTTTAAAGAGGTCCCTCCTTTACATTCTTCATGAGTAAATTTATCAATTTCCCTATTATCCAATATCCTTCTTTTTCTAGTATCACTATTAAATTTCTTGCTGAGTTTATCTTTATTTCTATGATTATTCTTCATAACTAATATTCAAAATAATTGAAAACCTAATCATTTAAAGTCTTCTTGGTACCTATACATTCCATTAGCGCTGGCGCCAATACAAGTTAGAAACCTAAATTTGCAGTTATTATATTAGATTCAGATATATAAGATATAAATGATGCAACGAAGTATGACATAGAAGCAGAAATTAGTCCACTTAAAACCATTGTAAAAGCTGCTTTATAAGGAGGTATACTACAAAACTTTCCCTTTATCATGCCTAGTATGGACAATGTAGCTACACAACATAAGCAGACAAAAATATATGATGGTTTAATTGAATATAATTCATAAAGAGAATAACGATTACAGAATAACTCGAAAAAAGCAAATGACAGAAGAGGAATAGATCCAAATAAACTGAAGCTAAGAAACATAGTAAGAGCTCCTTTTATAGGTTGTAGTCTGGGTGATTCATTCACTTCACATAAGAGACCCAACTCCTCCATCATCATATGTGATATAAAAAAGTTTTTATATTTAAAAGCAAGCCTTGCCATGTCATTTGCATCCTGCAATGAGAATCCATGTTTATTTCTATAAATTTCGACCATCTCACTTATTTCTTCTTCGGGACAATGCTCAATTTCCCATTCTTCTCTTTGCTTTTCTGCATTAATGAATTCATGTTCTGCTGAGGAACTTACATATTCCCCCATAGACATTGCAAAAGCATCAGCCAATAAACTCCCCATACATATAGTGAATATTTGTTTTAATTTAAAGTGTACAGCAACGCATCCAGATACCAGTGCAAATATCGTGACTATACCATCCAAACCTCCAAATACTACAATCTTTAACAGTTCACTATGGCTATGTATATGGTTTTCTTGATGCAGATCCCCAATATGAGCCATTCTAAAGGAAAAAATAACTGTCAGATGCAATACTATTTAAGGGTAATACCTTACTTACCTTGATGATTCAATGTCACGTTGTTCATAAGCAACTCTGGCAGCATGAATACGACTATTAAGTACTTGTAAATTACCGTTTATAATTCTGATTAATGTATTCATATAGGCATATAAATTCAAAATAAATTATTAAAATAACTAAAGTAATAGTTTCAAGAAATGTTTCTATACTTGTTCACTTTTAGTACCTTTCAGAGCGCCAACTAATTTGTTAAGTAAAAATATGACATTTTACTTAAATTACGTGATTGTTAATATTTAAAAACAAATAATTGATACCTCATTTATAATAAATATAGATAAATCCTGAGTTTTTCAAATATTTTTTTATAATATAAAAAGTGTCTATTATATATTACTTAGTAGAATAAAAATTGCTTTTATATTCTATTTTAGCGCCATAATACAAAATATTTGATAAAATAAGCGCTCAAGATAAACTTACTAATTTTTTTTGCATGTACCTGAGTCAGTTAATAACCCCACAAAAGCTGTACTGCAGTCAAAAATTGACCCCACAGTATTTTTATTAAAGCCTTCTTTATGTGTTTTATCTTTCTTAATCTTTAAACAAATTTATATATTCTCCAGAAACTATAAAACTAGAGGTCTTTATTATGGATACTTTAAAAAAGTTTCAAGATAGCCAAATTCAAGACTATTGGTATAATCACAATGTATATAATGGTATGGACCTAGTATTGCAAAATAATTCAAATATTAAAGTTATACAACAGAGAAATATAGTAGAACCCTTCAATAGATTATGTCATGAATATAACTACTTACCCAAAGATCAACATATAAATGGACAGAGGCTACCAATGATAGACTCTTGCAAACCATATTCTTATTTTACAAACATGATGAAAAAAGGACTTATATGTTTTTCTTGTGGGAATTCTCTAAATAGAACACAATTGGAATATACTGATAGTGAAATATCTACGATACCCACGTGTTCTACTTCTACAGATATATCTTTAATCCCAAGTTTTGTATGTAGGATGGATGTATGTGGTAGAGCGATTTGCTACAATTGCAAAGTGTATGCCGAATCTGAAAACGTGATATTATTTAATACAAGCACTAGATTATGTACAATTTGCTACTATCAAAGTAACTATAATAAAAATAATATGAATAAACCAAGGAATCCAATTGAGTGGCACTGGTGCTTCCAGACAGCAGACGATTTAACATACTTAAGACAACTCAGGACTGGTTTAGTAAATGGGAATGGATTACATATAGAATTAAGTGGTAAGAGACAAGGTTGCTGGAGAAGAAGAAAAGAAGGGATAAGGAAACACTTCAGCTTCAAGCAATATGGAGGATTTTTTGAAAGTAGAATGATCGCATTAGATTTGGGGTACCTACAATCTAAAGCTTCTAGTTTGGAGTATAAAGCTATTCCCTTTATTATGACATTAGACAATAATAGTAAATATGATATTATTCCCAAAAGAATAGCAAAAGAAGAAAATCCTGAGGGATCTGAGTCATTACAAATTTCAAATGATATTTGTTGCATCTGTTTCAAAGGAATATTGGGTCAATCATATTCCAAAAAATTAGAAATAATTATTTATTCTTGTAATCACAAGTATTGCAATCTGTGCCTCGATTACATTGAATCTAAGTTTTTAACGGAAAACTGTCCTCACAGCTTTTTTAATGAAGAAAAAGTATGTATAATTTGCCACAAATTTAAAGATAAAACTCAGGATAACTTTAGGAATTTATTGAAGTACTTAATTAATATTTTACCCTGTAGAATATCACTAATTAAACTTGATATCTTTAATATGGAGTGGAAGACTCCCTATGCATCATTCAATATATTAGGTGCTAGTGGTATCTTAGATTCACGACTAGAAGCCTATAAATTAATTGTAAGATATCAACATGATAATGAAGGAAGTACATATGATCGGAGTATATTCTACGGTGAATTCAACGGTAAAGTAGGTTACTATACTCAATTTATTAAAAATGGAGTGTTGAGAATTTATGGACCTTACGATTCTCATGATGAGGCTGGAAGAAGGTGGGATTTAGATGCATTGAAATATTATGGAGCAGAATATGCCATGACAAAAGCATATTTTCCAAAATTATTAACTTGGCTATCATTACCAGAACATTTACAACGTTATTTTTTAGCTCCTTGGATAGTATGGACAATAGACAAAATAAGGGATAGGTATTGCATTCCAACAACTTTCATATCCAGTAATATAACGAAGTGTTACGATGTAATAGTAATTGGAGCAGGAGTCGCAGGAATGAGAGCTGCTGAACTTCTACTTCAAAGGAATCTACAAGTTATAATACTTGAGGCTCAAAATACGTCTTTAGGCCGTGCTTGTTCATACAAAAAGTGGCCCAAAAAGTCAAATAGTCAATTAAATTCAAAATCATATTATTTTCATCGCAAGGATATTGGAAAACCTGGAATTCGTGTCCCTATTGAAACTATTGAGTTATGTAATGAGTTACTAAAACTTTCAATGGAACTTTTGGAGGAAGTAGCTATTGATATATACCATCCACTATCTAATATCCTAGATAATCCAATTAAAATATTTAATACTCAATATGATGGAGGATATACTGACATAAATCCTTCAAGATCTATTATTCAGAAGTTAGGAGAAATTAAGAAGCCAATAAATTGGAGATGGCTACTAATAAATCATTGTATCCCCATTATTATGAAAAGATTAAATATCTCAAATCTAAGTCCAATAGCATGGAGTATCATAGAAATTATGACTAAAGGAGACTATGATGAAAATCTGAATAAAGGCATTGAACAAATTTATTGGGAAAGATTACCTAGATTTGTAGGATTTGAGGAAGCTCCTTGGAGAGAGTATTGGTGTTGTCCTAATGATGATACTAATCAAGTGTCAAATAACTCTGGATCTACAAAAGTACTTAATAGTGAAATAGAAGTTAATATTGAAGATCTAGTTAAGGCAACAATCAACCATACTTTGTACAATAAAAATGTTACTGATATTCTATACAACAACGAGACGGATCAAGTGAATGTAAGAGCCGCAGATGGAACTTGGTATAGGGCTATATGTGTACTTTGCACCTTACCAATTGGAGTATTAAAGGGTTGTATTAAGTCTAATACTAGTTTAAATATTAATGAAATTCAACAATTTTATCCCACATCTAACTCATCAACTATAAACTTTTCGCCTCTACTGCCATCTGAAACAATTAATTCTATTGAATCTATTGATATGAACAACTATACAGAAGTTTATCTGACATTTGATAATACCCATGATCAATTTAAATCATGGTGCCCAATATTGGAGGGAAAGATATACAATCTGAACAATTCTTCAGTGACTATTTATATTAATAACGAAACTCCTGGATCTTTAGTTTGTGGTATATCTCAGGAATTGTGTGATCGTTTTAGCACGAAATCATCTTCAAAGTTACCTCTAAGACAATTAGTTGATATTTGCCTTGAATTACTCAGAGATATTGTAACTGATTCAGTTGAACTTATTCTCCTCGACTGGTCTGTTAAAGTCTGGAAGGATGATGAGTTTACAAGAGGTAGTATCCCTGTCCATACTATAGATAGTAAGGAAATTCATATTGTGCAATTAATAAAGCCCCATTTCGATGGTCACTTGTACTTTGCTGGAGATGGAACAACAGTTAACAATTTTGGAACAGTGAATGGAGCCTTATTAAGTGCTAAAAGAGCAACAACCCAAATTTGTCAATTCCTTGATAACCGATAGATCTTCAATTGGGAATATAAATCTAAATATATATTTTATGATATAAAGAACTTTATTAACTACTAAATATTTCCAACTGTCATCTTATTTATACCTCTTTTATCAGAATCCCTACGTCGCTTATCAGCTGTTGTTTTATAGCTTGACTTTCCACTTAATTTATTCGAGTTATTTTGTTGGATATTCTCATCATTAGACACATCTGTATAAAGACTTAATATATTATTCATTCTGGGTAAAATAACTCTATTATTCCACATGATATACTTAGATTTATCCAGATCATCGAACCACGGATGTTCCAACGCATTTCTGCATGATATCCTGTCATTTGGATTACAAACAAGCAACTTTGACAAAAGATCTAGAGCTGAAGAGTCTGCTAATTTACATAAATTCTTAAGGTTCTCTAATGCATTGCATTTCCAGACTGGAAAATCTTTGTCAAAATATTTTAATTCAAATATACCAGACCATGTTTCTTCAGTAGGTGTTCCTAGTGTTCGAAATATCCTCCAAACCATGTCAATTTCACATTCTCCAGGTAATAAGGCATGTCCTCCTCTGAATAATTCAGCCATTATACATCCTACTGACCAAACATCTACTGAAGGAGAATATTTATTAATACCTAGCAAAATTTCAGGCGCTCTATACCACATTGTAAGTACATCATGAGTATATTCTGGTAGAGGTAACCTACAAGCCCTAGCTAACCCAAAATCACCTAGTTTTAAAATCCCATCCAATCCAATTAAAACATTTTGTGGTTTCAGATCACGATGCATAATATTGTGAGCGTGGCAGTATGCTAAGCCATTCAATAATTGAAACATTAGTTCTTTTGCCCACTGAGTATGCTCAGCAATTGGACTTCTAAGGTCAGGATATCTTTCTCTTAATGTTTGTGTGTAGGCCTTGCAATGTTTTTTTAAGTCATTTACACACAATTCAAATACAGCTAGTAATAATGGAGGTCCATCAGATGGACGACTATAATGGACTTCAAATAATTTGACAATATTTGGATGCTTCAAAGATTTCAAAATATCTAATTCTCGAATAGAAGTAGCTGGTACACCTTCTTCTTCATGCTCTTCAAGATGGAAGAACTTTATAGCTACTAATTTCTTTGGATCATTTTGGTCATACGCTTTAACTACACGGCCATAAGTTCCACTTCCAAGCTCCTGTAAGACTACATATGTTGTACTTTTTGTCTTAACAATGCTCGATACCTGCATTGTTTTAGCTATAATGGATAGCTTAATTACCTATAATGAGCTTAGCTTATTTTTTTTTAGACGATATCCACATGTTTTGACATTGCTGCCCCACATATTAGGCGCCTATTTGACGTAAATTACATGCATGCAATTCGGTACTTAATCTTGTACTCCTAAGAAGCTTCTTGTTTAATATCAAGCATATACTTTAAAGGTCTAGTCAAACTATATATATGTTCACCTCAGGCCAGAAAAACACTATGTATTAAAGTTTATTGATAAAGGTTCAGAAAACTTTTTCTAGTGGGTTACTGGGGTGAGTAATTAAAGTGCAAGTTCACATATAAGCTATTATGTCAGCTATTGTTTTTCCGGAATCTGGATTTGGTACGTAATATTCTTAAGAAAAAAATAATTTAAGTAATCTTTTGATATTACAAAATTTCAAATAATCCATTAGAAAAATGAAGTCTAAACAATAGAAACAAATAATATAATTATGAGTACTATATTATTATTTTTTGACAGTAATTAATTAAAAAATCTGGCTTTATGAACAAGTATGCATTATAATACTGCCTAAGAGCAGATCGACACAAGACATTATAGAGGCGGGATTTGTGTGGGTCACAAATTTCGTGTTAAATTGTGATGTTAAACTATTAAGCCTCTAAAATATCTTTAAGTAGCAAATAAACTTAAAGGTAATAAGTTAATATTTCGAAATATTGTCAATGAACTAAGTTTTGATTTATTAGTGTACTTCTTTTAGTATAAATATATTATTTAAAACTTGAAGTTAGATTACTGCACGAAGTATATCAAATGAATAAATTAAGCAGTAGACTTGAAGATCCTATCTCTAAATACGTTTCCGATGGAAATTTGGCGAATATATGGCTTGTAGCATACTGTGACAGAAGATTGAAGAAAAGGGATTTGATGGATATTAATTTGCAAGATGGAATTAAAGAAATTATTCAGAAGATTTCGGAAGAATGGGTTCCTTTAAGAATCTCTTGTGCACTCCTCACAGGAATTGTAAAGGTCTATCATCATAAGGTAGAATTTCTAGATATAAAGTGTTCTGATGTTTTATCTAAAATGCAGAACTTCCATAGTGATCATAACTCTTTAACTAAGATGGCCTCTCAGCCAGCTACGAAGAAAGGAAATAATAATTTTAATAATCTTGTTAGCCAAGAAGATATAAACAAAACACTTGATATAATTAATAGTCAAAATACTAACCTTTTAGATATTCTCCCATTATCGAATAGTGGTGAGCACGCTAGAATTATACCAAAAAGCGAAGATTCACAATTATCTCAGTCTCAAATTTCATTACACACTATTGAACCAATTATTTTTGATATGGAGTTTGAAGATTTTATAAATAATGGATGTGAAACAATAAATGTGGAAGTTGATAATACTATATCAGAGAGTTTGCAAATGCTAGATGATGTAGAGAAACGCCGTGGTGATATGACTAATCCTATGGATATTATTGCAAAGGGTTTAGAAGAAATTGACTCTACTCAAAGGACAAAGTTGGATAATCCAGATATAGATTTATCAAGCTCTGCGTTAAACAGCCCTGAATTTAGTCGTATTAATGTGAGGTCGAGTTTTGGTACACTTGAAAATTCTACACCAAATACAAGGTATCAGAGTATTGGTGGTCTTTCTGAAACATTCGAAGCTCAAAATGATAGTACAACAAATTATTTTGAGATGGGGATAAGTCAAATCAATCAAATTCCTAAAGTATATTCTAATAATGACTGTATAGATAATGTACAGGTAATAAAAGTAGCTAAAGAAACCTCATTGGTGAAAACTTTTTCACTAAAGCGTAGGAGGAAGATATTGGATTTACCTCTAGATAAGGATTTACAGTTATCTAATAAAGAGCTAAAAGTTGATATTTCTTATATTTCATCAGTTGAAAAAATTAAAAACTTTTACAAAGGAACAAGTAGTAGCTTACTGTTTACTAATCAAATAAACAATTTGCAGACACTACCACTCTTAACTTTTCTTTCTGGAAGTAGTAGAAAGAGAAAATCTATACAAGTTAATTCAGTTGATTCTGACACAAATACTTGGAATTATGAAAGATCTTATGCAAAAAGTGTAGAAGATGATACTTTTGAACAAAATGGATATAATTCTTGTTTTCTTAAGTCTACTGATAAGGCTGAATACTCTGAAATTGAAAAAGAGAATGATGCTGAGTTTCAGGCAATTCCTCTGACTCCAGTTAGATCTAAATACCAAAATGATGACTTTGAATTAATTTATACTCCATGGACTAAATATGGCAGTCAAGGAAGGGGGTACTATGATGTATCTCCGTTATTTAACAAGAGTGGACAGGAGGAAGTAAATCTCTTGTCTTCTAGAGCAGCTAAAACAATGCACTTTTTAAATACTAAATTTAGTGAGTCTAGTACCTTAAGCTTACATGAACTAGTAGGTAATAAACCAGCTTCTGTAGTGGCTCCAATTTTCGTTGAATTATTACATCTAAAATCTAAGTCATTTATAGATATCAAACAAGATATTCCATATGGTGAAATATTGATATTTCCAAGTAAATAGATTTATATTGAGCTATATTGGTTATTTACACATTTTAGATAACCATTTTGACCCCAAAATTATACTGATAGTAGAATTATAGTTCATATCTTAAATCTTTTCATTTTATCTTTATTTTAATTATATAAGAAGATTATCTTAAGCTTTTGAATCAAACCCAGCTATGATAAAACCCTTTCAGTACCGGTATACCGGTACTTGCATGTCACATGCATGTATGTATGCATGTGGACTGCGGGCTCCACGTCTTCTAATTCCAAATAATTTTATCCTTCTATTTTAATATTATATTGAAAATGTGGAAAGTAGGAATTGAAGGATTTATAATCGTATTATTGGTGTTTGGGTTATACTCTAGTGGAGTAGGATCTATAAAGCAAAATATAGATACAACTATAGCAAATACAAATTTCGTACCAAATAACGAAGAATCTTCACCAAGTACAATTGACTCACAGTTAAGTAATGAGACCAAGATACATGAAGTTAAAGTATTTGAGGCTGATGTAACAAATGGGGGTAATTTGAATAATAAAATCCCAGCATCTACATCAAAAATATCCAAAGCTTACAATCCACTAAAGTCAGGAGAATTATTTATTATACCACTCAATAATGCAATTGCTGATAATTACTATCATAGATTGGGTAGTGATGGTGTTGAGATATTTTTACCTGAAAATGGTATTAAACGTGGTGTTACACATTGGCTATCGGATGGTAATGCTATAAAGAATGATATTGTTCATTTCACTGGTATTCTACTAGAACCAACATTAGTATCAGGTATTTTAATTAATTGGGCTTCTACTCCAGGTGAAGTACGCATTGATGTATCAAAAGATGGTTCAAACTTTCAAGAAGCTGTTGGGTGGACTAAAAATAGGCTTGCATCTAAAGAAATGGAGCAAAAACTTTACTTCAAGGAGCACCCAATAAAAATACAAAAGGTAAGAATAGGGATGAGAATACCTATTTTTAATTTTTTTGGCATTAATTTTGCTGGGCTACTAGTAATCGGTTCTCCGATTGTTCAATTTACAAGTGGTATAACAACTATGACAGAAGAATATTGCCTGCAAATAGAGGATGGAAATATCCATAAAGTAGGAGCCGAATTAGTTCTAGGAAGTTGTATAGAAGCAATTGCATCTGGTGATAGCAGAGAGATTTTTGGATTTAATAGTAAAGGGCAAATATTTAATCCAATAAGTAAGTTGTGTATTCAACTCAAGGATAACAATGTGGGAACAGGAGGTACACTAGTACTAGATGAGTGCTCATATACTATGGATGGTAGAGGCCTATTTGAACTGCTTCCAAATAACCAATTAAGACTGATGAGAGGTGGAAATTTATGTTTATCAAGTCCAGGTGATAAGACGGGAATTATTAATGTTGCTTTAAATGCAGCTGCTAGTGCCAGTAGTATAAGAAAAACAGAACCAGAGTATAGTCCTTCAATGGCTGTAGATAACAAAGATTCAACATTTTGGCTTTCAGAGGATATTCTAGAAAATTCATCATCAGAAGTTTACTTTAAACTAGATCTGGGAGTTGTTTTAAAACTACAAGATATTTATATTGACTGGAAGTACCCAGCTTCTGCGTTTTCAATAGATCTCAGTAGTGATAATATTACTTATACTCCTGTTATAAGTATATCTAATAATGGATTAAGCAGTACTGGTTATTCTCTTGAAGGAAGAAAAGCAAGATATGTAAAGATTGCTCTTTTGAGTCTAGGGAATTCAATTAATAAAAAAAGTGTATATGGGATTAAGCAAGTCAGAATATTCAGTACCACAATGAGAAGTATTGTAGAAGATTGCAATATTGCAAAGGAACATCAGGATGGTAGAGATAAGGTATTCCCCCAACCGGTTGTTGGTGAAAATTATGCACCTGGTTTATCTCTTAAATCTCAGGGAGAAATTATCAAAAAAAGATTGATTGAAGTACAAGGACTCTCAGGACATATATCAACATTGCTTCCGAAACTAGAAACATGTAAAAGTACTGCTAGTGGAAGAGAGGTCACATTAAAGACGCAAGTAAATAAATTAGGACTTTTATCTGAACAACTTGAAAAACTTATATATGATTATTCACTGGAGTATAAATTTACCAAACCATTAATTGGTAATTCTTATCTATTTCCAGCTGAAGATTGTGTTGCAATAAAGAATGATAGGAAAGGTTATGTTTTAAGTGGGTTTTTCTATGTCAAACCATTTTGTACAACTAAACCAATAAGAGTATTTTGTGATATGGATACAGGAAATACTATTTACCCTGTAGAGACACATGTAAATTCAGCGAGGTCTGTAATGTCTGTTTGCTCGCAAGTTGGATTAAAACCTTTATTGCTAAGAGATAAAAAAAAATCTATTAAAGGTATTAAATTGATGCTAAAAATGATGGGAGTTAACAAAGATAGAAGAGTTATTCCTCTTACACATGACTATGGTTGTGACCATGGTGAAACTTGTGCAGTACAATTTTTGCAACTTGATTCCCATATACAGTCGTTTATCTCAGTTTCTGAGTCTAACAAACCAGAAATTGTTTTGTGTAGCCCAAATACCAATTTTCAATATGCAAATGATGCAATTAGTTTAGAGTGTAATAGTCGCTTTGCAGATATATTAGCTCTAAACAAAGCACCATTACTGGCTTCAATACTGGTAAAATGTCCAACTACTTGTAATCCAGAATCTGATGGCGTCGTAATTGGTACAGATGTATATAGGGACGATAGTAGCGTATGTATCTCTGCTATGCATGCTAATACTTTAAATAGAAACACCGGTTTACTCCAGATAACACCAATTGAAGGATTAGACTCGTATGGTGCAACAAAACGATTTGGTGTATCAAGTATATCATATTTAGGAAAAAAGTGGTCAAAAAGCTTTGTTACTTCAAAATATGAAAGTCTATGCCCATATAATAGTAGTTTATCAATGCTACTATCATTCATTCAGTTGGAGTCAAAACAAGAAAATGATCCCCCAACAAATATGACATATTCAGATAGTATGATATTACCACTAGGGCTTGGAACTGCTGTAGATACATTTGAGGCAATAAATAGAATAAAAAGATATATGAATATTATTGGAGGAATATCATATACTTCTGCAATGAAGGAAACAATTGGAAGAAGCCAAGTACTAGTATCCAGAGTAAGGAGTAAACTGAAACCCACTCAAATAGTGGACTATCATACTAGACTAGCTGCAGATAATATATTACTAAAATTACATACAGTCTCAAATATATTATATTATCATATGGAAAATCTATTAGAAACTATAGTAGAACATGAAAATCTTCTTAAAGAAGTGATGGAATTGAAAGCGACACAAACTGGATTTAATAGTTTCGATATGCCAATTAGTAACTTTATACACTTTGGAGAGTTATTTGAAGAATGGGATAGCCCAGGGGTTACTGAAGGAGTTGGAAACTGGAGAATTTTATATGAACCAATAGGTGGGGGAGGTAGAAGTGGATTATTGGGACAAACAAGCCCTGTTGGTCCTCCAACTTCTTCAAAGCAATTGGCTATTGGTACATTTGCAAGATTAAAATATAAGAAATTTTATGACATTGACTATAACACTGATATTTATATCGATAGCTATGAGGGTAGTATTGGTCTTACTTTCAGAATGATTAATTTTGAGAGGTACTATCTGTTAGAGTTTAGCCAACAGAAATCCGGTGGATTTAAAAGATTGATTAGAGTTATAGATGGTGAAAAAAAGTTGTTGGGAACTAAGTATGATGGTGGATATATTTCTGGTTCATGGCATCATGTAAGGATTTTATTGAGTGGACCAAGAATACAAATTTGGGTCAGTACCGAAATCTCACAAATTGATGAAGAAAAGAAGTATAGCTCTCCAGTCAAAGTTTTCGATATTTATGATAATTGGATATTATCAGGATCTATTGGATTCTTTTCTAGTGGAATTAAGGGTGGAGTTTATTTTGACAATATCCATGTACAAGCAAAACCATGTACAAAATCATCTAGCTTAGGTTCATTACTATCTTCACATCCACCAGCAGCACCTGTCTGTAGCAATTATAAGTCAGGCTCATTTGGTGGGGTTCATAATGAGTTTATGTTTATAGATCCAGAATATTCATATGATGGTCCTTCAAACTGGGAATTCCGATCAAATATTGGAGGTTTGCAAACTAGATCTTTGGTACAAACAAGTAATATACATAGTATTAGTAGTGATAAAATAGGTACTCATGCGATTTTAGGTGGAAATCGCCAATGTAATACTGGCATATATGAATATTCATTCTTCCCACAATGCCCTGATGGTATCATTGGTGGAATTATTCACTATAAATCATCATCATCTTATATGATCTTCGAAATGGGATCACATTATTCAAGAATAAGGGTCATTGGAAATGGTATCATTAGAACATTGGCAATGAATATGCTTGTTGGCTATCAGTTAGGAACATGGAACAATATAGAAATACAATTCGGTACTCTTGGAACCAGCATTTTAGCTAGTACAAACAATTATGGTAAAACTCAGTTATTATATACAGGGTCCCCACTAGGTTTATACGATGGTTCCGTAGGTCTATCAACATATAAATGTCCTGGTGTAGCATTCCAGTCTATTCAGTTGAGACCACTGACAATAGGGACAGCTATTGCAGGTCTATTTTTAGAAGAAGCCCAAAATACGAATATAACTCAATCAGACTCAAGTATAACTAATATAGACTTTTCATCAAATACTAAATCACCTAATTGCACAGCAATTCATGCTCGTGATCGTAAAGAAGATTGTGAACGCCTACTTGGAGATGATCAATGTGAAGCTAACTACTGCTCATATTGTTGTGAAAATAGTATGGAAAGAACTTACACAGAATTATTACGTTGCAAACAAGATTGTCACAAACAAGATACAGAATATGAACAAAGTAAAGCGATATTAAAAACATTGGATACTTGTCATAGTGAAGAATCAATTAATTTGTATACAGAAAAATGTCAAAGGGTTCCAGCAGCAAATATAGAAGCTCAACAGACATGGACCAATCAATTTGTATGCTTTGTTGATTTGTGTTACATGTGTTGTAATACACAGCCATTAGAAAGTGAGGTTGACGAAACTTCGCTTGCTGAATGCTACCTACAATGTATACTACTAGATTATAAGAATATCCCAGTGCAACTTTAAAGAAAAATAATATACAGGCAGCTAAAGTATTAAAATTATCGAAGTCACATTCTTATTAATAAATTCACTATATAATTCACTATATAAAAGTAATGTAAAATTTCTGACATATTTACAATAACTTGACTTAATAATAGAAAAAAATTCCGCTAGCTTAACTTCTGGAATTTATGATCATTTTAATCCCTTTCAATAATCTGTCATTAATATCAAAAAAAAGTCACTAAATTAACACTCAATATCAATATTTTTATCCTTCAAAATATATCCACTTGGTGGTTCATGGATAGAAGTAGTCCCTCTCAGTTCATTTAAGATCATCTCCAGTTGCTGTGAATAACTCTTAATAGGATATGGATTATTTTCTATTAGAAGGTTAATATTTGGAATAATGAAATTGTGTATATAATCAAGTAATTTCCGAAACTGTATACCAAACACTGGCATAAAGAAAAATGGTATAATTTGCAATGCTGTAACTAAAATAGACGGTATTTCTTTAGATGGGTTCTTATTTAAAATTTTAACTAGCCATAGCCATATTACATGATAATTTTTGCATTGTATATTTATAGCGAGATAGAGCCTTACAATAGAGTTAATCCTTTGAAGAAGTGCCTCCTCAGTTTCATTCACATTTTGCATCTCTTTTAATTCACCAGATAGTAATATTGGACAACTCCTATATATTATTCCATTCATCATCATATCTATTTTATTATGAATTTTTAAAATATTAAGGTAAGTATATGAATAACTCCATACAGAATCTGGATGTGCTGTGATTTGACCAGAACATTGACTAATAAGGGAATTTGCTATCATATATAATGCATAATCATATGACTGCTTCATATTTTTTAAGCTAGATAATAGCTCAATAATTCTGTTAGAAGAGAGCAAAACTTGTTTCTGAGTTGAGGAAATTTGATTTATAGATAACTGAATTGTCTTTTTTATATTTATTCTTGTGTTTTTAATATCTTTATCAGTACTATTCATGATTTCTAAATATTCCTTTGATTTCTCATAATTCTCTAACATCTCCACAAACCTCCTCTCCTCAGTTTGATTAACTATACATTTATTCTTAGGGTCTTCAATATTTAATGTATCCTGAGTATTTGTTACTATATTATTCTCAGTAGTCTTCTCTATTTGCTTCTGTGCTTCATTTCTTTTCATATCTTCAAAAAACTTTTTTTCATTCTTGATACGTATTTCTTCTTCTTCAATACGTCTCTTTTCGTCTTCTAGAAGTTTTTTTTCTTGAGAAATCCTTAGTTCTTCCTGCTTCCTTAATTCATTCTCATGCTGTATCCTTATATTTTCAAGAGCTTTTTGTGCATCATTTAAATGCTTATTAATTAAAGATGACAGTTTATCTTCTACACTTCGGGTATCTATATTAATTTTAAAGTTATTTATAACTTTATTTCCTTTCCTATTAGGAGTTTTGCTTAGGCAATCCCCATTATGAACTTCCCAATTTGTAAGAGTATAGGATAGTTTATCACCAAGTTTATCTATATCCATAGATCTCTGGATTCCAATATATTACTATAAAATAATAGAAAGTAGTGATTACATAATTCCCTAAGTTCTTAATTTTTCCTTTAAAGAAGAGTAAAATCACAAAATTCTCTAATAAAATTCACATTTACCGCGTGCGGTATGATGTAACATGTATTTTTAACACTATTGATTTTTTCAAATACATTTAGAATACTGCTAATAATTACACAAAAACTATTTTAAACTAAAGCTATTATACTGGAGACAGGAATTGTACTATCATTTAAAAATTTTAAATATTTGCACCTTTATATTTTATTGAGACAATAATATATACCAAATTACCTTTATACCTGATACTAATAACTTTTAGATCTAATATAATACTTCACACTAGAACTTGCTAAATAGATTTATTATATGTATTTATATAATTTGTCTTCTTTAAATGAATAATTATTACTTTACTATTAATTGAAGATATCTCAAAGACTTGGTAATGTGTTTAATAGCTAATATAAACATCACATACTACATTGAACTTTAGTTCATACTTTTCTTTATAAAGTCATTAAATAAATATTACTGAATTACGATATATTAAATGATTATAAGTAATATTTGAATACCTAATATTAGACAGTAATATTAGTTTATCACTTATAACTAGTAACATTCTATTAAAGACTTTTATAATTTAAAGTTTGACATATATCTTGATATACAGTATAATTTACTTTAAAATGTAAGTAATAGTAACTATAAGTACTATTTTAATAACTCAATACTACTTTTTACACCGAAAACTAGATCTCATTACTTAATTATGTACAAATATTTGAACGTCCTTAGGATAAAAAGTATAAATTGTACCTATTTTCTATCATTTATTACAAGCATTTATATTATAATTTACCAAAAGTACTAAATACTAAAATATCCTTGTCATAATATTATGTCTTAAATAACTCTCCATGGAAATTCAATATACCTTATATGCATTCATATACCAATATTTTATGCATTAAGGTACCGGATCTCATTTTTAGATTTGTTCCATTCATACTTAAAACTTAAATCAATATTACATTATATTTCTAAATTAATTTAATAAATATAAATATAATTTAATATTTTCCTAATAATATGAAGGTAAATATTATGAAATATAAAAAAAAGTTCAAATGTGTATATATTTTTAAGATACTAGAGATTTAACTTCTAGTAATACACCAGAAAAATCACATAGTTATGAATTATATATATTATATATTAAGATACAAAAATATCTTCATATTCCATACAGGAATTTATTGATCTATTTGTGAATAATAATAAATAAATTTAGTACTTTGTGCTAATATAGAAACAACTTGTAAGGAAAAAAAATTAAAAATGAAAAATATATTCTAATTCAGGTAATGATATACAAAAAAAAAAATAAGATATATATTTTGATCACTAATTTTAAGTAATTAGATATTTCCAAAGTATCAAGAAAATAAGTCGCACAACTCTGTAGTAAGATTACATCAAGATTTGCAATATAAAACATTTAACTAAAAGTATGAAACCAAATCTTATTTCTTATTAGTAAACTATAAAGTAAAAAAGGAAAATAATTCTGAAGATGTAAAAAAATAAATAAACTTAAAGTTCTAGAAATATGAAGAGATATTTGCAGTCATACTAATAGAAGTAATTCAAAAATAGTAGTTCTAATATCTAGCCTATTGTTGAAATGTAGTAGGTCTGGAAGCAGCAAATACTGAACGTAGAGACTTCGGAGCAATGGGAAGTCTTCTAATAGCTGGGAACTTGAGTTTAGAATTAAGGAATTGAGTTGTCTTTGGTCTCTTAGCTAATTTGCCTTCAATCTGACAAACACGAATAATTTGAATATTACTACGTCTTGCACGATGAGAACCAGCTAACTCCTCATACATCTGACTAACAGCTCCAATCTTACTGACATCTCTGTATTCCTTATACATATATACAATATTCGTACGGCTTCTATATTGTAGCAAAATAGCAAAATTCTTAGCATAAGTTGGTCGTTTCTCAAAGATCTGAGTTACAGATAATATTTCGCCATTAGACTTCTTTACTTTATTGAGCTTTGACATAAAATGAAAAAATCTACTCTTAGCTACTACTTCATTTGGAGCAAAAATACATAGACGATATACTTGAGGATGTGGATTTAGTTCGGTTGGTCTCCCACGTCCAACAACCATATATTGATTAATTTTCATTTGTAATGATGGATCTACTACAGTCATCTTCTATCTCTTCAGAAATACAAAATTAATATATAAGTAGAAAATTCTGTAATTTTGTTATTCCCTCTCCTTGTCTTGTAAATACTTAGCTTTTTTCATAAAAACAAATACTGTCGTGTCTTACTATTGCTATAAGCAGACTATAAATAATATTATAGTATAACCAAGATATTCCCACTAATATAATAATATATATATACTTGTCTCGTCTCAATATTAATATTATTGAGCGCCTAATTAACGCTAAATTAGAGACCAAAGTTTCTTTTTAATAACATTGCATGTAAAGGATTACGTCAACTTTTTTTTTTTAAATAGTAAATTTTGGAGAAAATCAAAATTTTTTAGTACTTTTATTATATTATTTGAGGTATTTAGTCAGATATATTTCTATATAGACTTAATGAGTTACTCATTAAACCTTACTAAGATCAATTAGACTATATTTATTGTTGTTAGCTATTTTTTGGGTAAATTATTATAAATTATATAATATTAACAAATAATTTAATTTTTTCTAGTACTTGGAACCACTAAATAATGTAAATTTATATCTGAATCTATGCTTTTAGAATTAGTATATAGTTACAATAATTGTACCAGTTACCTATAATATATTATAGGTATCAAGACCATCTAAGTACTTATTAATAAAATAAAATCCATGTATTTTAACACTATTTATAAACTTATAAGATTTATTCGTTTATTTTTAAAGGAATTATTAAATTTAGACTGATTTATAAAATGGTGAGAATCTTTTAAATTATAAAGCAGTACTGCAGTACTGCAGTAGTATAGTACTGTAATTCTGTAGTGCTGTAGTGTTATAGTATTACTAATACAAGCGCCATATAATAATTTATGGCGCAATATTATTCTATATTAATAGGAACCCCACTATAAAAAGAAAAGTAAGGACAATATAAAACATCCAATAAGAATTAAGAATTCCTATAGTAAATTAGAACAGATATAAAAAACATAAATAGAAGTATGAAAATTATTTTAGGCAGGAGTCTTTTGAATTGGATAGTAATATACTTTCTATTACTCTATGTTACCCAAGCTTATCAAGCTGGAGATTTGGTAACTTTGAATATGAACCGTATTTGGACTTATAATAATGTAGTGGGCCCTATTTTTTCGTTTTATAATAAACTACCTTTATGCAGTAGCAATAAGGATTTATTTTCCTTATCTCTTAGTCAAATACTAAGAGGAGATGAACTAATAGATATTCCAATATATTTCTTACAAAATCAAACAGATCAGACAATTTGTACGCGATATATTGCATATGATGATGTAATCCGTTTAAAAAGTGCTATTTCTGATCGTGTTATATTTGAAATGATTATAGATGACATGGCAGTAGCTAAGCCTTTAGGAATTCAAGATCCTAACAATAACCATTCAATATTAATTAATGGATATGATATAAAGTTAGGATATAAAGGTAATTCAATTGTATCAATTGATATGTCAACTAAGAAGATCCACACTTTAGATCTAGATGAGATCCTAGGATCTCCAAATATTAATCCAATACCTTTAAATATGTATTATAGCATTCAATGGATTGATGTGAGTATGAACAGTGAATATAACAATAATTTAGATTATAATAAGATTCAGAAGACTATGAGTATATCAAATGTTAGGTGGTTGGGTATATTTAATAGTATGATTTTGGTTATTCTAATTCTAACCATGCTAATATTAATATTTATGCAAGTTTTAAAATCTGACTTTTCGCGTTATTTTCCTATAGGAGATGATGATATGAATATTTCTTTAGATGATGACCCAATTGAAATGAAGGGTTGGAAATTGTTACATGGAGATATATTTAGACCACCTAAATATAGGATGGTATTATCATCTTGTATTGGGTCTGGGATCCAGATTTTAGTAGTAATTTTAGTTGTTGGTATTACGAAAAATTTGTCATTATTAAGTTACAATAGGAAGTATTCTCCAACTTTTAAAACATTTGTATATTTATACTCAATTTGCTCGTTCATATCTGGTTATGTATCATCTTTTATATACTCCTCTATGGAGGGGAAGAAATGGAAATTAAATATGATTTTGACCACTTTAATATATCCAATCCCATTATTCACTACTTATTGGATGATAAATATAATTACTTTACAAGAAATCTCTTTTATCTTTGCAATTCTCAAAACATTTATATTTTCAACTGTATTCATATCATTTCCTTTATGTTTAATTGGAGCATCTTTTGGTAAGAACAAGGCCCAGAAATCATTTAAATTTCCTTGTAAAACTAACAGACTACCCAGACAAATTCCTAAACAAAAGTGGTGGAATTCTTCAAAATTTCATATACTTGTCTCTGGAGTTATCCCCTTTTCTGCTATATACATTGAGTTACATTATATATTTACAGCTTTTTGGCATTATACACCATTTCATTATTACAATACTAGCCTCTTATATATAAGCATTGTCTTATTATTAGCTGTGGGAACTATATCATCACTTATTTCTTTATATATGCACCTCAATTTAGAAAATTACAAATGGTGGTGGTTTTCTTATTTTTCTGGAGCTTCTCCTTGTTTATATTTTCTATTTTTATGCTTATATTATTATTTGGATTATGCAAACAAAATATTTGGGTCTGTACAATTTCACTTGTTTATCCTATCAAGCCTCATGACTACCTTTACTCTAGCTCTTTGCACTGCAAGTATCACCTTTATATCATCCTATTTATTCATATATAACATCTATAAACGAATAAAGTCTGACTAAACAAAGTTTTGACGAAATATCCTTTTGAAATCTCTTATATATATAATTATTTAGTGAACTTTAGGAATCTTTATAAGTGGTGCAAATTACTAGTTGGAACTTCAAAAATAAGTGTTTTTAGTTAGATTGAAACTACTTAATTTAAAAATCTCAAAACAAATATGTCTAGATAGGTCTGAATAATCTAAATTTGATTTTTTTTAATATATCCTGGGGGTATATAGGAAAGTTGTGGTGGATACTTCTCAATTATCTGGAGTGCGGTTCTCTTTGGTTTCATGTCTTCCTGTGAACTACTAGATTTATCAAGAGAGTCATGCTCATTTATATTTTTTTGAGACAATTCTTCAGTTTCTTGATTATTACATAAATATATAGATTCATTCTTTAGATTTGTAGAAGCAGGAGTCTCTTGATAAACTCTATCTGTAACTATTTCAACCGCATCATTTATAGTGGGTATATCTTTAATGTTACAATTGATATCCTCAATTAATGATTTCTCAACTGCACCCTTTATTGGACTTTGCTCAAATGACTTATTATCAGGGCTTATATCTACCTTCATGCACGTTTTAGAGGTGTCTTGTTCTTCTATATGATTATTTTCAATATCAGTATTAGCTGATATGTCTTCTAGAAATTTAGGATTAAGAGAATTTGTTATCATATCTAATTTATTAGAAATATTTGAATTTATAAAAAAATTATTATTAAAATCTTTACTAATATCTTTTATAGCTTCATTTGAATTGAGATCATTTATAAATTTATCCTGTTTAATATTTGAATATCCAGATAAATTATTGTAAGTTTTCTGAGTATATAATGTTTGAGCTTCATTAAATGAATCTTCATTCTTTCCATCTTCTAATTCAATAGATTCAATTCTGGTTATCTGGCTTGACTCTAATTCTCGAGATATAGAATTTTCTTCTATGCTAACTGTATTAGATGGTATAACTTCACAATTATGTAGGATATCTGGCAATTGTTTAGATACTAAATCTTGAGATAAAAATGTACTTTCAAATTCTGCAGAATTACTTTTTTTATAATTACTATCAGCACCATCTTCATCAACTCCTATTATAATATCTCGATTAAATTTCCTATATATATCCTCATTTCTGGGATCAGTATTTTTTTCTAAAAGGTGTATTGTATTATCTGATTGAATGTTTACATCATTATCTGTCTCAAAACTATTTATACACTCTCCACTAGTATGTTCCTCTAATATAATATCTTCAATTACTTCACGTTTAGACTTTATATTACTTAATGAAATTTCTTTTTCTTTAAGTTCATCTAATGATTTCTCCTCAAATACTCCTAGGTTATTATTATTATTATTATAGATATCCTCAGCTATACGATATCCAAAACCACCTTCAATCTCATAAGCTTCAATATACTCAACTTCACTTCTTAATATTTTCAAATCCACTTTATTTGATATTTCCATTTTCCTTAAAGGGATATTACAGAGAAATCCAGACACTACACTACATCCTAAGACACCAATACCACCCCAGTCAGAATTAGGGCATACCTTTATATCCCTTATTTTCTCAATATCTGAATTATATACATGCAAATGCACCTCAGAATGAATATTTGACTTAATAAACGCTAAAAAGTCATCAATAGAATAAAAAGGACGGCGTATATCTGAACTGCCAACAATATAGTCACAGTTAGGTTGTAAACCTGATATACTAGCGGGAGATGATTCATGAACATCTAATACACGAATCCCTCTACATATCACCTCTTCCCAATGAACACTAATCCCTAAACTATTTGTTTTATCCTTTGTATCTTGTAGAAATTCAAACTTTTTAACATGCATGCATGTATTTTCAATAAGTGGCGCCAGAGTAGTAGGCGGCACTTCTACAGTATCTAGTTTATCATCTTCACAATTCCCATTATTAGGACTAATTAAAATTGTACGTACCTGGGCAGATAACACATTATATACATTTAATTCAATAGGAACTTTACCTAAAGCATGCAGTCTCCTAATAAAGTAATCATGTGAGGCATCAGAATAATCTATTAAAGGAATTCTATTAATTCCAACAATATAATCGAAATATAATTCCAATCCAATTATCTGACCTATTCCAACTTTATTTATATTACATATTCGAAATCCACCAAATGATCTAGAATTTGAGCTTCCCATCAAAAATATTAACTAAAATACAAAGTGTTATAAAAGAATATACAATGAGAATAAGGGGGGTTATATCAATAATGCATGATACAATACTTAAAGCGGCTAAGGCAACTTTTTTATATCTGTATTTGTATTCCAATGTAAATTAGGTGCTACTAATCTTGTAATAGATTGTCTATGACCTGATAAAATGTTACCCATAGGTACGGCACTTTCTTTATTTGAATTACTTGATATATCACTATTAATTAGTTCTGAATTTAAACTTAATATATTTTGATCAATTGATCTCCTACTAATTATTTTGTCATTCCCATTCTTCTTATTTCTTCTCTGTTTCTTTAATTTCTCAATTCTCTTATGCACTTCAATTTCTCTTAAACAAACTAACATTGCATCTAAGAAAAGACTAGGTATATTTTCAAGTATTGTCGTTTGTCCACCTTTATTACTTCTTCTAAATACTATTTTAGCCTTTCCATAATCCCAATAGCCATTTTTTAAATCCTTTGCAAAAATTATCCCTTTCTTTTCTGATTTCTCACCACGGCTAACTTTCAAATCACTTTTTGTATAATAAGTCAAAAATGCTATTGGATCAGTACCATCCATAATAAAAAAACGAACTTTATTTGGTGAAATATGTGAATCCCAATTACCTACTAATTTAACAGCCACACAACCCCTTTTCCCAATATCCCAAGCTGTATGATATCCCATAAGTATATCATCAGGTATATATTCTCCTCTAGGTTTAGAGATACTATCTCTAATTTCAGCTATTTCTTCCTGACTAATTAATGGTCCATTTACATCACGATTTATCTGTTCAACAATCTCATCATGGAGAGTATCAGGAATATTATCTTCATTACTTTTATCTCTTAATCTTCTGCGTCTTATTCTCTGTCTAAATCTAATATCACCTACATTTGACTCATTATTTGCATAACTCTGAGTTTGAAAATGCTTCAAACGATCTTGCAGTGTACTATCTAATGTTACATAATTTGAATGTAAAATAGTACTTGAGTCAAAATTGTTATCATCATCCCCAGCTCCATCAAGTGAAAATTCATCATCTTCACCATAAAAATCATTCCAATCATAATCACCACTATAATAACCCTGAACATTTGCTAGTATTTTATTTATACTAGTCGAATTCATATGTTCAGATTCATTAGACTCGGAGATTGGCCGTATACTAGATAAATTTGGAGCCATCCTTGCCTAAAATCCTTAAATATAATAAGTGACTATCCCCTTATCTTAGTAATTATAATCATAAGTAAATTTGTATGTAATAATTTAATAAATTAGATATTAAATATTACCCAAAATGTTAATTTAAGTCCTTTTTTACTAATTCTATTTAATATTACAAACTAAAAAAAAATGTGCAAAAATACCCGCCTAAAAAAGTCATGCAGAACCCTAAAAAACCCCTTATCCCTACTTTCTTATATACAAGCTTGAATGGAAAACTGGAGAGAAGAAATTAGCAAATTAATAGATTATAGAAATCAGCTCCAAAGACCAGATATTCTTGCTCTTTATGACTCCTGTAAGTTCATATTTAAGTAATCCTTTGAGGGATTGTAGTTGTAACTCTTAGAAGTCATTTTAATACTATTAAAATATTGTTGCTTATTAAAAATATTAGATCTGGAACTATTAAATATATTTAAAAGTAATTTAGTTGATAAAAAAATATATTTGGAAGTGAATGGGAAAAGAAACCATAATCTTCATAGTCTTCAGGTAAAGCTCTCTGAACTACAAGATAAATTGATCGAATCTTACAAAAATAAAACAGAATCAGATGATTCAATAGAGTCACTAAGAATAAAAATCAAGAAACTTACTGAATTAGTAAATGAGAAGGAATCAAAAATTCAAAATATGCATAAAACTATCTATCAACTGCAACAACAGATAGAAAGTCTGAATAAACAGAATAACTATACAGACAAGATTCCAAAGAAGTAAAATATCACAATAATAATAATCTAATCCACAAGTTCCACAATTTGAAGAATTAACTAAGTTCTTTAAATATCTACTTTTCTTTCCCTTCCATACAAAGTCTATTAAAGTTCTGTGTGCCAAATATGTTAAGTAATAGGGTTATTGTGTAATTATAAATATTTTAAAAAATGAAAGAAACTGCGGAATTTCCTGTAATAATCTAGTAGTTATCCACTTTCTACTCCTAGCAATATTAAAATTGATTCTTAAATTCTAGGAAATATATTTAAAACGGAGATATACTGTCTCCGTATAAGCGCTATAGTGGAATTATAATTGAAGTGTGGTATCGTGGGGATATAAAAACATATAAACGTAGTACCTATGTCTATTATCATAGAGTGCAAAGTTCTAGTGGATATTACTAATGTAATGTATTGTGTACTGCACTATATATAGATACTATATGAATATGTGTTATTTCAATTTATATTCAAAACTTTGAACCCCCCCCCTCTCTTCCCCTCAAAAGTATAATTAAAGGAATGGAAGTTTAACTGCAAAAATCTAATAGTGAATAGTATTAGAAATATTAAGACAAAGGTTTTATTTTTTGTTAGTGAATTGTGTACTAATGAAGAGTTTCTTAAGAATAATTCTGGTATTACTTCCATGTTTAGCTTTAGTATGCCTTGCCGACAACAAGTCTGATCAAAAGAAATTTGAAGGCCCAGTTATTGGTATTGATCTTGGTACTACTTATTCATGTGTTGCTATCTATAAAAATGGAAGAGTCGAAATAATACCAAATGATCAAGGTAATAGGATAACTCCATCATACGTCTCATTTACAGAAGATGAAAGACTTATTGGAGAAGCTGCTAAAAATCAAGCTACAATTAATCCATCTCAGACTCTATTTGATGTAAAGAGACTTATTGGACGTCGTTTTACAGACGACTCTATTCAAAAGGACAAAGTTCTTTTACCTTATGATATTATTAATAAGAATGGCAAACCTTACATTAAAGTTACTGTTAAGAATGAGACGAAACAACTTGCTCCTGAAGAGGTTTCTGCTATGGTATTAACTAAAATGAAGGAGATTGCTGAAGCTTATCTTGGAAAGGAAGTTAAACATGCTGTTGTTACTGTTCCAGCATACTTTAATGATGCTCAGAGACAAGCTACAAAAGATGCAGGAGCTATTGCAGGTCTAAATGTTATCCGTATAATTAATGAGCCTACAGCTGCAGCTATAGCTTTTGGTTTAGATAAGAAGAGTGAGAAGACTATTTTGGTTTATGATTTGGGTGGTGGTACATTTGATGTTTCTCTCTTAACTATTGATAATGGAGTATTTGAAGTTGTTGCAACTAGTGGTGATACTCATTTAGGAGGTGAAGATTTTGATCAACGTGTAATGGATCACTTTATTAAGATAATCAGGAGTAAAACAAATAAGGATATTAAGACAGATAAGAGAGCTTTACAGAAACTTCGAAGAGAAGTTGAGAGATCTAAAAGAGCTTTATCTTCAGCACCACAGGTTAAGGTTGAAATTGAGGGTTTGATGGATGGTGTAGATTTATCTGAAACATTAACTCGTGCTAAGTTTGAGGAATTAAATGCAGACTTATTTAGACAAACTATGGAACCTGTTAAGAAGGTTTTGAAAGATGCAGATATGAAGAAATCTGATGTACATGAGATTGTCTTAGTTGGTGGTTCTACTCGTATTCCTAAAATCCAATCTTTAATTAAGGATTTCTTTGATGGGAAGGAACCAAATAGAGGAATTAATCCTGATGAGGCTGTAGCTTATGGTGCTGCTGTTCAAGCTGGTATTCTTGCTGGTGAAGGTGGTAAGGACTTATTGTTGTTAGATGTAACTCCTTTAACCTTAGGTATTGAGACAGTTGGAGGAGTTATGACAAAACTTATTCCTAGAAATACAGTTGTTCCTACTAAAAAGGGTCAAATTTTCAGTACTTCTCAAGATAATCAACCCGCAGTCTTAATACAAGTTTTTGAAGGTGAACGCTCCATGACAAAAGATAATAATTTACTTGGGAAATTTGAATTAACTGGAATTCCCCCAGCTCCTAGAGGTGTCCCTCAGATAGAAGTTACTTTTGAGATTGATACTGATGGTATTCTTCAAGTCAGTGCTGAAGATAAGGGTACTGGGAAATCTGAGAAGATTACTATCACTAATGATAAAGGTCGTCTATCTCAAGAGGATATTGAACGTATGATTAAAGAAGCTGAGCAATTTGCTGAGGAGGACAGATTAATACGTGAAAGAGTTGATGCTAAGAATGCTTTAGAGGGATATATACATTCTATGAGAACTAGTATTGATGATAAGGATAAATTGGCTCAAAAATTAGAGGAAGATGACAAAGAAAAGATAAAGGAAGCTCTTAAGGATGCTGAGGAATTCCTTAATAGTAACCCTGAGGCTGATGCACAGGATTACAAAGATAAGTTGAAGGAAGTGGAAGGTATTTGCAATCCAATTATTGCTACTGTCTATGGAAAAGCTGGACCTGGATCTCCAGAAGGTGATGAATACACTGGACATGATGAACTTTAAAGATGTCTGGATACTTGTTTAGTATCTTCTTTTATGAATTTCTAAGTAATCTAATTGGATACATACATCAATAATATAAATTTAAGAACTACCAGTTCTAGTATCTGAGCTTCAAGAGGGTAAATATTTAAGTGTAGTTGACTTCTTAGTAGACAGGAATACTTTTGCAGGCTTTATGTCTCCAAGTGTGTGGAACTGATCTGATCTATTTGGTTAGTCAACATTTAAATATAGACATCTAGTCAATTCACTTAAGGTTGTTTAGTATGCTTTGTGTTAGAGATGTATCTACATCTTTTATTTTCTATCTCACAAAATTTCTATTCTTTGTTTTTTACTAGAGGCTGGCTAATAGTAGCCAGTAGTATGTTCTACCCGGGTCTTGTGTGTGAGACGCTACGGCCCGCCTGCTGCGGTGCATAAAGGGGTGTGAGGACCTTCACCTAAATAGAGAAACTTAATTTTCTGCTATTGTAGCAGTAAAGAACTGGGGAATTGAGACTGTTTTAGAATTAATTGGGCTAGTTAAGGCCCCATATATATAAGATATTTAGTTTTGGGGGTAACTCAAGCCTAATACTAATTTCTCAAACTAACACTAGAAGTATGGCCTCTCTTCTCTGCAGCGTATCATCACAATATAATGAATTATGGAAAGCAATTATACGTCCCCCTAGGGATAAATATAATATACGAGATCTTGGGCCAATTAGATTTGCAATAGGAAGATCTAAATTTAAACGTACAGATTTTACTTTAAGAAATAATAGGCACCAGCTTCTCCACTGTAGCCATTTTGAACCTATAGAAAGTGAAAGAGCTATGATCAAACTCCCTTGTGTAATTTATTTACATGGTAATTGTAGTTCACGACGAGAGGCAATACCATATATTCCTTTGATATTACCTTTATCTATTACTGTATTGACAGTAGATTTAAGTGGATCAGGCTTATCAGAAGGAGAATACATAAGCTTAGGATATTATGAAAAGGATGATTTAGCTACACTTATAGACTATCTCTGGAAATCTAATCGTTGTAGCGGTGTTGGAATTTGGGGTAGATCTATGGGAGCTGCTACTGCCTTGATGTATGGAAGTACTGAGAAATCTGACTTTTTAAAAGGTATTGTTGTTGATTCAAGCTTTAGTAGTCTACGACAATTATGTCACGAACTTGTCCACCTATATGTTCCTCTACTTCCAAATTTCTTAGTAGACTCAGCTCTATCCTTTATTCAAACAACCATTATGGAAAAAGCAAAAGCTAATATTGATGATATGGCCCCAATAAAATATGTTAAACAAAGTAAGGTTCCAAGTTTATTTATAGCTGGAACTAATGACAACTTCATAGCTCCTAGCCATTCCAAAACTTTACATGATAGTTATGGTGGAGATAAAATGCTGATGATTATTCCAGGGAATCACAACTCAGAAAGACCGAAATTTGTAAAAGCTTCAATTGTAATTTTTTTCTATAAAATTTTTAATTGTGAAAAAATACCTAAAGCTATTGAATCTCTTAGATTATTTATAAATGTTGATATAAAAGGTCTAACTTCACCTCCATTCGTTTTGGAAATGATTCCTAGAGGTCCCAAAGAATTTTCTAACCAAGCTTTTATGGCTATTCAACAATATATTAGACAAGATGTAAACAAACAGCTAAATAACCCACTTAAAAACAAAATACAGGATACTGACAATAATATTAATCATAAAAGCCCTGAAAGAAAGACTAAAATCCATATGAGACCACCAGATGTAGATAAATATATAGATCATATCATTCCTTTAAGCAATGAGACATCTTCATATGAAAGTGATACTTGCTACTCCCGTAGTAGTACATATGAAACTATTAATGCTAACGCAGAGCGTAAGGAATCTTCTACAACAATTTTGACACAAGAAGATCCTATGGATATTTATAATCATTCAATACATGCAAGGAAATTATACCAAACACCTCCAAGCTACAGGGTTGATAAAATCACAATGCCAAGTTCTCCATTAATAAATAATCAAACATTCAACATAAATTACAGGGTACCCATTATAAATCGTATTAAATCAGATACAAAACATTTAATGAAATATTCCTCGATATAATCAGTTTTATTTATAGGTACACATGTATTACGTCATTTATGGCGGCAAAACCTGATTTACTCATTTTGTTACACTAAAGATCATATTCCAAATGTGTATGAAGTAATGAGACAAGATGAATATAGCTCAGAGGGTAGCTGTGGAAGTTATATATTGAGAAAATGTAATGTGATGAAATGGAATGTGATATTACGTGGTATTCCAAAGGAATATGAATCTACTCTGGAACATATACTATCTAATTTAAGTGTCTCTTTAGAATTTTCTTTACCTAGTAGTGTGATTTTCGAATATGAGTTGTGTATAGTAAATGGAAATGTAAGAATAGCTATTATTACCTTTCCATCAAGAAGCTCTACAAGATATTTTCTTAAGAAGGGTTGCAATAATTCAGGCTACTTAATACTAGACAAAAATCCAAATAATTTATCTATTATACCTTCTTGTCTTGCGGACTTATATGTTACATGTGAACCTTCTATAATGATAAAGCCATTTCAATCACTCGTATCTATGAATATGGCAACTCAATATTGGCTTATTCGTGGAATATCTCATTCTATTGAAGAAGAACATCTTTGGCAAATTCTCAGGAAAAATAGATATGGATCTTATTTAAGGAGAATTCATTATATAAAGGATGAATCAAAAAAAACTAAAGGTTTTTGTTTTGTTCAGTTTTCATCACCTCTGACATCTCTAAGAGCACTTAGATGGCTTAAAAAACATTCTAATTTAAATAATATTACAGATAATAAAAATAATTCCTTCCCATTTTTTATAGGTACAAGTCAAATATATGTATTATTGGAAATTACTAAAGAACTTGAATCATTTGAACCAAAATCTGTAAACTCACTATGGAATATTGTTAATAGTGATAATACAAAAATAAGTGATTTAAAACGAGAAATCTGGTCCAATTATATGAAATTTTGGACGAAAACATATAATTCATATTTATCTGTAAATTCAAGTTCTGAATATAATCAGATAAGAACAAGTGAGGTTATTGAAATTTGGAAAGATTTGTCTTCCATTATATTTTGTGAAGATTTTAATCTTATTTATATTAATAAAAGTATTTCATGGAATTGGAAAAGTCGAATCTTTATAGATATCACTAATCGAACTTGTTATGAATATGATTCTGAATATGGTGCTTTAATTCTAATATTAAATCAAACTCAACCATTTACAATATATAATGAAAAAAGTGAAGATGAAAAGGATATTGGTGTAGATACTCTTGCTCCTAAAATAGAACTTATTTTTAAAGATAATAGAGAACTTATTGCTTCTGTCTTAGCAAATACTCAATCCCAGTTACATTCTAATTCGGTTAAGATACAACACAATAAAAGTAAATCTGAATCTATTAATAAAGGTATTAAAGATTTTTTTTCTATAGATGAAGATTATAAAGAAGAAGCTATAAAAGATAATATAAATAATATAGATAATAAATTGAACATATCAGATAATTCATCATCTAAAATAAAACAGAATGAGAAATGTACTGATGATACTCTAGAAAGTGAAATAGATAGAATTTGTTTTGTTTGTTGTCGAATATTCAAGAATTTTAAAGATAAGGTTAATCATGAACAATATTCTTCAATTCACAAATATAATCTTGGAACTTAAAATAACTTTAGTTATTAAGTGATATTGTGAATATGTAATCTTATTTCCTTTGTAAAATAATGTTGATTCAGTGGTTTATCTGGAAGACATTTATATAACTTTAGTAATATTTAGATAATAAATCAGATTAATTGAAAACAAAACTCTAATACAAGCTTATAGGTTCCTAAAGATATTTATAATATTGATAAATTCTAAAGATAAATCTCTCACTAAACTCAGGGAAACAAAGATTAAAAATTACTATTTTAAAATATAATACAAAGTTATATTCTAATTATGTTCCACATAACCTAATTTACGAGAATCTAGATATGTTATTACTTAAAATACTTCTAAATAGTGGAAAACCTATCTAATTATATATAACTACAAATAATTAAAGCTGTATAAATCATATCTCACTTTTGCCTTTAATTTACATATAGCCCCCAAAAGAGAAGTTTGTGTAAGCTCAATACTAAAAGTACTTAGAAAAGATTACTCGGATTTGTTTTAGAATTACCTTCTTTACAATGGAATAAATATCACTTGATGTATTATTTATACAAATTGTCATTTCATTTAACTTAGCCTCACTTAAAAGGTATTCTTGAATAGTGTGTATCTCATTTATATTATGAGAATATTTTGATTGCAGAATTCCTCTACTTCTCTCCTGAAGACGTTTTAAATGTTCTTCCTTATCCTCTATATATACAAGAAAAGTTACAAGATTTGATCTAGCTGTATATGCTAAATTATGAATTTTTCTGATAAGATCAGGTGTTATATGTACTCCTTCAACAATAATACTCCGATGCTTCTGTATAGTTGTTTTCACCATTTCATAAATATAATCTTCAATTAAACTAGATTGCATTAAGTATCCTAATATAACATCTTGGGATTTTCTACTATATTTACTAGTTGAAATTTCTATTTGTTCACTACTTTTATTTTGAGTATTAACATTTTTGTATACTTCATATGTGGAGCAGTGAAGAGTTGCATCATCCTTATAATCATCTGTGAACCTTAATATATGCCTAATTGTATCTGTTGATAAAATACATTCAGTATTCAAGTATGAAGCTAAAAATGAGCTAATAGTACTTTTCCCACTTCCCGATGTTCCAGCAACTAATATTATACAAGGTCTTATCTCATTTGGACAATATAAGTGGCATAAATATATAACTAAAATTCTAAAAGATACATCCATATTTATCGAAGAATCTCTAGTAGAAAATATCAAACTATATTTTCTTATAAAAAACCAAATAAATTCTGGAAGATATTCGGCATCATAGTATATTTGTGTTTCAGTAAAAACTTGAATATAACGATAATGACAAAATAGATCATCTAAAGCATTTATGCACTCTTCTAGATCATAATCGCATAATCCTACTAATCCAAATAATTTGCATACTGTCTCTCTTGGAATATATATAATCTTTAAATCATGATCTTCTAATGCAGGCTTATTTAGTATCTTATTTAGTACCCATTCTAGTTCAATACAGGGTGCAATATTCTTTTGGTACCATATATCATATAAATTTCTAGAATATATCCCTAAAATACACCAATCTCTGATATTTTTACACATTAAGAAATTACAAGCGTTTTAAATATTAGAATTTTTTTAGCGGCTAATGCAAATATTAATTTTGCGGTAGGGTTTTTGTTAATTTAATTGTAAATTGGACTACCTTTCTTTTGAAATATATCAAGCTATAGAGACTTAAAAAAAACCTTCTAGGCATGCAAAAATATAGTGAAATTATGTGGTGTTTTTAAATAATTTTATAACGATATGGGGACTTATTAATTTGGTCCTCGTATCCCCATTGAAAATTATGTAGTCTGTTACGATATGCAATAACATATTACCAGTTAGGCATTTATTGGGTTACTTAAGAATTCAGACATAATAACTGTTGGTACTTTGTTGTCATGATGAAACTTTTGCTATATTATATTCTGGTTTTACTTGGATTAATTCTGACTGTTAAGGCAGTTCCAAGTACAAATATCCGAATTCCTTCAAATACTACTGATTCCAATTCAACAACTATAAGTAATCCAATAGTACCCACAGAAGATTCTTGTTCTCATGTAGTATTCCCAGCAGAGACATTTAAGGAACAAGATGATGATAACGCTGTATATTTGAAACCATTAGCTTTACCTGAATCTGGATTTACCAAGGCAGGATTGGGAAAATATACATCTGTATTTGGAATTAGAATATTAGCTGATAAAGATGTTCCCGATGATAAAGTTACCTATTTGGCTGAGTTATTAGCAAGTGTTTTAGATAATGATCAAGATGGACTTGTTGATGCAACTCAGAATACAATTTTGGAAACCATTAGAAATGCAAATGCCATGATGGTTGTTGTGTCAGGTGGAGAGGATAGAATTGATAAACTTCTAGACCCATCTAAAGGTTTACCTGAAGAATATTCATGTGTAATGTTTTTACTTGTTGAACAAGCTAAAAATATTATTCGTAATGGGCCTCATCAAAAAAATTGTCCTGAAGACCTAGAGAAACCTATAGATCGAGCTCTTGGATTTATAGCAGATTTTATTTCACAAGCAGCTTATCCTGTAACATTTTCACTTAATGAAGAAAGCTCCATGAGAATGGAAAAGATGTACAATGCAGCACTAAAAAACGGTTGGTTTATCCCAAGAAATATCCCAGTTGTAAATAATGATGCTTGTGATGAAGATTGTAGAAGGCTTTCTTTCCAATCTTGGTTAGCTACATCTATATTAGATCAAGATAAATGTTCCTGTATAAAAGCTAACATATTCAAGTTATGCTCCTCAGAAGAAATTCGACGAGTAGCTCCAGATGACTTTGTCTACTTTGCTGGTGCTTTGAAAAAACCTGCACCTTATTCCTCCAATGCAATAATTCAATAAATCATGGAGATAGCTAGGATGGAAAAGAGTAAATTTAAAGTAAATGAAGACAGAAAGAATAATAAAATAAGCAAGATGTTCATACAAGAAGAAATATTATATTGAGAAAATAAATTCTAGAGTTTCTTGGGATAGTTCTGATCTATTAACATATATAAACTTTGCATATACTATTATTAAGAAAGTAGAATTTAAAGATGAGGCTTTATATATTGAATACGAGTGGGATACTTTAAAATACTTTTAATAAGGATAATAGCTAAATAGTTGAATAGGTTTTATTCAAACTCTAGAGATATTGACTTAAGTATTTCTATACTATTAGTCTATTATTTAACAATTAAATAGTATTTAAAATAAATTAAATTTGAAGTTTTCAAAGAGATTATTTAAAACCAATTATATATATTGAACAAGTTCTAATACAAATAATGAATTTACGAAGAATCTCAAATAGTAAGTGAACATGTTTGGAATCCTTTAACTACTAACTGAACTTATTGGTATCTAATGAGCATTACTCTATTTCGTATAATGTAAATCTATTTATATATTAGTCTAGAAGCAAAGGAAACTTTATTAAATATACAACTATATGAATTACCCAAAAATATCTTGAAAAAAAAAAAAAAAGAATAACAATTTATTTCAGCTTATTGGATAGTAACTATATATCTAACTAATAAATAGTAAATTCTAGCGGAACTACTATTTTTAACATTAATTTATCACTAATTCCTAGTAACTGAATGAAGTAGAAAGGATTCTAAATAATATATATACATAGATCTCAATATAGTGATGATGGGCAATTTTACAGAATTCTTTGTCTAGAATATATTCATAACCACAAAACAAAAAAGTTGAAGTTCCTCTAATAGTCAGGATTTATTATTGGTTGGAATTAAAATTGTTTAGATATATTTACAAAAGAATATTTCTAAATAATATCTTGACTATTAAAAAATGATTTATTAACACTATTATTATGTGATTGATCGTAAATTATTGTATTATTAAAAAATCTAAGTGCCTTCATATACTCGAATGTAATATTATACATAGCTTGATTAGGTTGTAAAAGCTCTAAATCTATAGATGCAGTGTTCTTATTACTTTTTTCTTCCTCAAGAAACCTCACATTTTCTGGAATCTGATAATTTGTAGACTGTACTAATACATGATTTTTAGAATCAACATATAATCTACAAATATCTTTTAAATTATCGGACAATAGTAAAGCTGATATCCTGGTATACCCATAAACTGTTGGACATAGCTTTGTATTCCAACATGAAACAAAATACTTTTTTAATAAGCTCAGAAGAATACCTTCAGGATAATCTCTTAATATTCTTTGTATTTGCTTTCTCAGAGTTATAATGTCAGCAGCTAATGATTTTCTATATGGACTTGTATTAATTGAACTATTATCTTCAGTATCTGTAGTAGTTATAGAAGATGAGGAATTTTTTCTATCATTAAAAACAAAGCTTTTATTAAGTATTCCTTTATCAAACTTTCCATTATCTTTCTCAATATCTAAGGCTAAAACAGCTGCTGCAATCTTCAAACATGTGCACCTTGGTTGTAAAACATTATTTTCATATTGAAGTATGCCCTTACTTATTGCTAACTGAACTAGATGACATATTTGACCTACAGATAAATCTTTCAATTCTGGAATATTTGCTTTGTGAATCTCAATAGCTACTCCATAACGCCCACCTTTGAATTGATATCTCATTAAAATTGGAGTTACCTGATTATTCTTATAATTAAGATAGTCGTAACTAAATCCTGAATTATTATTTAGTTGATATTTATCACTTTCAATATGAGATGAATTAGAAAAATGGGGATTAAAATTTCCAATTCTTATTAGATTGTGTATATACTGCATAAAAGCCTTCCAAATACTAGGTGAATAAGGATCTTCAGGATTCTTAGGATCAATCCAATGGGATTCCTCAACTTTATTATTAGTGAAATATACTTCACCACTCTCAGAAACGAAAAATTCATCCTTATGAATATATAACTCATTAAGTAATTCTTTTGTACCAAATTTCATATTTCTAAAACTTTCAGTACTTCTCTCTTGTATACGTCTTAATAGTTCTTGTATATGAGGACGAGTTTGATCAATATATAGAGAATTTAGTGCATCTCTTATTTGCTGTAAAGTCCCATTTAATTTAGAATTATTAAAAAAAGATTGCATTTCCTGTTTATTGTTATAGATCTTATTAAAGCATTTAACATTAATATTACCTAATTTTTCAGAAAGTACTCTGTTGACATTTGCATTATCTGAATCAAAATATTCCTTATTTATTGGTGTTTTGTTCAATTTTGTATATTTTAATATTTCTAATTCCTTATCTATATTATTATCATCAAGCCCATATTCATTATTATATAATAATAATCTATTAGATATTTGATTCAAATATTGAAAATCCATCTCCTTATCATATAAAAGTGAAAAATATTTTAAATCCCTAAATCTCAACTTTATTTCTTTATTATACCTTTCTAGTTAAGCCATTTCCAGACAATAATCTTGATGGAACACTGTAATTAACAAAAATTACATAACGAATTTAATTTTTATACTTTTTTGTTCTTTAAAATAATAATAATAATAATAATTAAAGAGAGACGTAGTATTAGTGAAATCTGCATGCAATTCTCAGTTGGGGCATGATAACACATTGGCGCTAAATTCAGATAAACGCACAAAATACAAAACTTTTGGTATTCCTCCTCTTTATACCTTTAAATTGTCATCACATTAAAAATTAGATAGGTGCAATACTACATTATATACTTTAGAAATTAATACAAATGTATATATTAGTTTATTATTGGGAAAGGATATTATTTTAATATAATAATAGTTAATAAGATTACTAGTACTTAATCTTATTCACTAATAAGAAACTTCTAATTTATTAGAAGTCAAATATAAATTTCTACTATAGTTCTTAATACTATACTGTTGTCTCTTATTTGATAAATACATTGAATACGATAATAACATGCCCAATATTGCAACACAAGCAAGAAGAGCTGTTTCTATAAAAGCTTGTAAAAAATAATTTACTTCCTTGCATATAATACCTGAACTATCAATAAAGTTCTCTTGTTTGAAATTTGTTTGATAATTAATACTTAATAAATTCAATTCCAAAATTATTTCCAGGGATACCTGAGAAGATGACTTACTTTTATCTGTTAATAAATTTTTTTCCTTGTCTCTATTGTGTAAGTATTCAATTAAATAATCTAATCCCTGATTTATTTGATCCAGAGGTATAGTACAAGTCTTATTAAATGTGTAAATAAATTTTTCACTAATTCCATCAATATATATAATATATAAAAGACCTGCTAAAATATTAGATCTAAGTACAGAATTTGTATTTGATGCATGTATAAAAAAATATCCAGGTCTCCATCTTCCCTCACCAATATAGTTAGAATTATCGAACCAAACAGAATTCAAAATATGTGAACTTGTGGCAACACAAGTATCTCCAAATTTGGAAGAAAAGGCTATAGGAGATCCATTATTAAAGTAAATAAATATTTGTTTATTAATTTCATCTTTGCTCATTAAATGAATATCAATAGTTTTTGATGGACTACTAAGAGAGTGACCAAAATATTCAAATATAGCATCATTAATTGTAGATTGCTCTGGCCATTTATGACCCCATAAAATATAATTATCTGTGATTTTTGGATCTGTATATATAGAATGAAAAAGGACTTTCATCGCAGAAGGTGATCTATAAATAATATAAAAGCCTGAATTTACTAGAGAATGTCTCTCTTCCCATGATTGATCCTTACCTAATAAGTATACTAAACGATGTTTTTTTGAGTAATCTTTATATTCCAAATCAACTAAATTACTTGTCTTGTTTGTAATAAAGCTAGATATGTTATAAGCTTCATAATTATATAATAATCTTTCAATAGATACAAATCTATTAGTTATAATTATATCTGAATCAAACCAAACTGTGTAATCACACACCCCAATATTTGTATTTCTTGGGGTGTATTGAATAATTCCATTATATTTAATACTGGAAACCCTAGAACTTGGAATATCACGATATAAGAAGTCATGATTTAAATCCCATTCTAATTTTGATTTATCAATATTATTAAATATAGAGTCAAATATATTTTCATAATCCCAATATCTAAATATTTGGTTATCAAACATTTTAGATGAATTACTTTCCCTTCTAAACATTTTTTTAAAATTATGTAAATCCCCAAATAAAGTTTTTATAGTAGCAAAAAATTTTAAATAAAATCTAGGAATGTCCAAACCTACATTCAAATCTAGTGAAGCTTTTGAAAAAAAGTTATCATCAAACATCATATATCCGTATCCTTGATATCTAGCATATTCTGCTATAGTTGCACGAGATAAACTAGAACGAGATATCTCTCTTGGATTTCCATGCCCTTGAATAATACAAATCCTACGATAATTCATCTCATATCTATATCTTATTATTTTCTTTCTATAACCTGGAGATAATAAAATAGCTCTATTTATTTTCATCAACATGCCAGATTCTCCATTAGTTTCATTAATATCTTGTCTTAAATATTTCATATTTACCAGTACTTCATTATAAGTATTATTTCTCATTATATCATCAAGATTTAAAAGATAAACTTTATTCCAATAAAGGATATCTAAATAGTCATATGACAAAATAGTCCACCATAGTTCTGTATTAGCTGAACTATCTTTACTAAACAAGCTATAAACAGATGAAAAGTTTTTATCATTTAAATTATTATTCAGTTGAAAACTAAAATTATCTTCTTGATTCTCAATATCCAAACTTACATCATTGGAAAATATTGAATTATTCAATATATCTATTTTACTAGTAAACTGTTTAATTCTTATACCAATTACTTTTGAAAATTCCCTTAAAATCTTTAATATAAAATTTACTGAGTCATTATTTGTTATAAGTACATTTATAACTTTTACATCAATTGGGGCCATACTTAAATTACGCCTTAATATATTATTAGTATATGTATGTGATAATATAAAACTAGTTTTATATACCCTTGAGTTGTTGGTATTACTATATTGAACTTTGTTTTCTAAATTCATAATCTGTTCAATATATCTACTTAATTCTTCGTACAATGATGTTAATACTATACCATCATAGACCAATCCTATATTTCTTATATTATCAAAAGAATCTTGAGAAAATTCAGATATTTTATTCTTAAAATTATTTTGAATATATTTTATTAATATATTTAATCCATAATATAGTCTCCTAAACTTGATAATATTTAAAACCGAAATTCTATCTAAATCTGGAATCAAGCTAATATTTGCTATTTCTAAGCCATATGAGCTATCTAAAACTTCAACAGTACAGCCACACAAATTATTTCCAGAAACACAATTCATCTTCACTTGTGAAATTTGACTGTCTAATAGGAATAAGTGACATGATATTATATTAGATGATCTGGTATTTAAAACTCTACTATTTATTAAATTTTGCTCAAAATATATAGAACTGTTCTGACTTCTCTCATCTAGAGTTTCCAAATAGCGTATTAGACGAATATCTTTGCTTATATAATTTGTTTTAAAATTTACGTAATAATAATGTTTATTAAATTCAGTTACAATTGATGGGAAACCATGGAATAATATTAGAATGAGAGATATAATAGTTAAAAATAAAGAAGATTGGTACATAAATATTTTAGTGAATTTTGGTATAGTCCTATATTTCCAATTCATTGATTATTGTCGGTATTCATCAATTATATAGTTAAGTAATAAGAGTTTGAGTCTCCAGAGTAATTAGAGAATTAATCCAGCATAAAATACCAACCTGCAATTAACCCTTAATTCCAATAAATTACTTAACTTGTTTAAAAAAACTTCTTTCCCTTTTCTAACCAATAAATTTATAAAACACGAGATCACGGAATACATCATTTAGCGGGTATACAATGCTTTGGGTACCCCCACTTATATCTTTTAATTGGTATATGTAATGACTTATGACGAAAATTAATAATAAAAATTGAAGATAAACAAATTTAAATATTTTATAACTAAATTAACTATACAAAGCTAAATTTGTAGAAATTATTCAGTTAGAACAGGAAATTTGAAATATACATAGAAAATTAAGAATCTTAAAATATTGGCTTAGTAATCCATATTTAACAAATACTTAATTATCTTTGCTGATGTAGATTGAAGATGTATCTCAGAAATATTAGTCTCTAAAGATTTTTTGTTACACTCAATTAAAACCTGTTCTATAGAATCTTTTATTATAAAACGCCAAATATGCGGTGTTTTTACTTGTCCCATACGAACAATTCTTCCAATTGCCTGTAACTCATCAGCTTCATGTAATAATGGATCTACAAATATTATGTGATTAGCTACAGACATCGTAACACCTTTTCCAACATTTAAAGTATTGCAAATTAATACTCTATTATTAGGAAATTTTATAAAATCACGAAGTATATGATAATCATTTTTGCCTCCATTGTATTTCTTGAATGAAACATTATTTATAGATAATGCAGCACATAAAAGATCTAAAGCCTCCATAAAATCTGAAAAAAGAATAATTTTATCATCTTCATTTATCCTGATAAAACCATCACAATATTCACCTTTAAGTATCCACTTTACATGTTTTACAATAGCTTCAATTTTTGTTCCAAATGTACCTATTAATTTTATGGAATGAATTTGATGAAAATTATCAAAATTAGTGTCTATATAACTATATGAATCTTGTTGTAGTGTGTTTGAAGGATTTGATAATTGGGTATCATCTGGAATAATTAGTACTACATTTACATCTGAAAATTTTGTTCTACATGTTGGGCACTTTCTTTTAACCTTGGTGTTTTTTTTAATAATTTTGTAGCAATCTATACAAAGAGGATGAGCACAAGGAAGTAAAACTTGAGATTGGAACTCAATATTACCTAAACATATTGGGCATATATCAAATTCTATAGAGTTGGAATTCATTGATAAGATAATGTCTTTACTTTCCAAATTTTTAGCTTGATAATCATTTAATTTAGTTTCATTTTCTGAAGAATCTTGTATATGATCACTTTTATTATTATTATTATTATTATTTAGTTTACATATATGTTCCTCTGATAAATTTTCATTTTGATTGGAATATCTAGATTGTTTTTGTCTTAGTGCCAACAGAAATCTTTGTTGAGATTTTAATAATCTTCTGAAATTAATAATTAGATTTCTCTCACTTTCAAATTTCTTTTTAAGTAAGGGAATTTCACTAGGATGAATAATATTGATATGATTTGAATATTCGGATTTGGTATCTAAAATTTTAATTCGTTGTTTACAATCAAACAATTCCAGATAAGAGTTTACAAGCTGTCTTTGAGATGATGTATAGGCTTTTGTATTAGTTAATTCAAGTCTTAAGGTTTCCAAATATCTAATATGAGAATTACATAATTCTTGTATCTTTAGAATCTCATTCATCCTAAAATATCGCTTTAATTCTTTTTGCAGTATTTTAAGCACATATATAGTCTCTGAATCCCGTAAATATGTTGTATCTGAAATCAGATTTGTAACAAAAAATCCACTTTCATTAATTATTTCATGGTCTATAGTATGACTAGTACTACGTGATTCTGCCTTTCGCTTTATAGTATATATACAATTTTCATAAACTTCAAAATATCTTTGTAAGGCACAAAATGGGCATATAATATTTTTATTCGAAATATCATTTATTTCTTTATAAAGACCCTCCTTTTTAAAATCACTCAATGTATTTTCATCAATATTTTTTCTGAAACAAATAATGCAAGATGATACTTTTGCTAATAAGTCATCAGATGGCTTACATTCATCAAATTCCAAATATTTAATGGCATTATGTAAATTTTCACGAGAATCTTCTAAAGTTTGAATCCTTGAGGTAAGTAAAGTAATCAACCCATTAATAGAACGGAAGAAAGGTAGTTGATATTTTGTATCAGAATCTTTCGAACTTCTATACTCATAAATACAATCTCTAACTCTATATAATAAATTTTCTTCATCTTCTCTACTTTTTAGGCTATTAAATATGCACCACCAATTCTCTATAGAATTTCCATTCTTAAAACTATTTGATTTCTCAATGGATTTGTAGAAAACTTCACGTTTTTCTAAATAATCTTCATTAAATCTATTTATATAGCGTTTTTCAAGTTGATTACATTCATCCAAAAGTTTTTTAGAGTCAAGTATATTACCTTGAATTTTAATTTCTGTCTCTGAATTTACTACTCTAGTTAGTGTTTCATGAAGGTTCCATAAAGTATGTATTTGTTGGGGAATGTCTACCCTATCATCATTTCTAATATTTAATACCTGAACATAATAATTTAATGCTTCATCTAAATTATTTTCTATAATGCATATTCCTGCCAAACCTAGAGTGTTCATTACATATTTACGAACTGAATCCTCAATTTCTATTCTACATTTATTTAGAAGACGATCTAAAACCTGTTCCATAGTCATAATATTTATTCCATTTGAAAAAGATGAATTTAATGTATTCCCTTCAATATGGATATCCTTGAAGTGTTTTTTATATTTTATTTTGTGATTTGTATTCCGTAATCCCATTGATCCTAATTGTGGGTGTATACAAGCCAATCGTAACATTAAAATAATAATATCTACTTCCTTAGAATTTTTGTTAAATAAATAATCACAAACTTTAGTTTCATTTGTTTTACTTAAAATAGTTTCAACGACTTTACGTGCTGCTTCATATTGTTTTAAATAAAAGAATTTTTCAATACAGGATAAAGCAAGAATTGTATTACCATAAAAGGGTTTTGGAATACTCAAATCAGTTTCTACATTTTTCATTAGTCTCCTAAGAAATAATGGACCAATAAGTTTATCTAATAACTCTAGAACTTGAATAATAACACCTTTTTTGGGAAATATACCAAGCTCATTAATATTAGGATTATTTTCAATTTCTTCCGTATTTAGGTTCTTAGAAGTAATTGAGTAATACTTCTTTTCTGTGCAATTTATATTAATATTAGCTTCTAAATCCTCATTTTTAGTTTCTAATATTTGATCACATATTTTAGGAAAATTATCATTATTTGTGTGTACTTCATCCCATGCTAAATTTAAATAATCAAGAAATTTTTTAAACATTGACTCTCCTACAAATGGTAGACCTACTGAAGATAAGGTTGTCAACAAACCTGATAAGTCATTACTTATTGATCTTACAATAGGAGTTCCAGTAACACACCATTTATGGATACAGTAAAGTCTACTTGTCATCTTAGAAGCAAGAGAGTATCCCTCTGCCATTTGAGCTTCATCTAAAACAATACGCCACCACTCTATATTTGTCAAGAGTGATGGAAATATTGGATATGCTTTTTTATGACGTAAAGACTTTCTATTATTAAATTGTTCTTCATCAATAGCATGGTATATATCTTCACGCAAAGTTTCATAAGATACTAGCACTATATCAAAAGTTGCAAGGTCATAACGGGTTTTTATAAATTCCCAAGGTTTATTTTTCGATGAGTTATCTTGAATTATTTTTTTTCCTTCTATAGTAGAATTAAATAGTTCATTTTCTGAAGCTAATTTTTTAAGATACATTTGTATTGTTCTTACACCCTGATACTTTGCCACAGATAAACTTCCAGCATATGTATGTTTAAGAATTTCATCTTCCCATTGATCTATAATACTACCTGGAGCTATTATAAGAGTGGTCTTAGCTGATATACTCTTAGCCCTCAAGTTATCACATACAGGACACATAAATTTATCATTATTCAATAATTGATTTATAGGAGCAATGCCACTAGTGCAGCATATCTCGTGAACATAAGTATGACAAACATTACAAGCTTTAATTCTCAACGAATTATTTAAAGTACCACAGGGACACTCAACAATTAAATTACCTTCATTATTTAAAGATATTTCATTATCTAAGTTAAATATAGATATATCAAAGTTTTTTTGTCTATTCAAGATTACTTTAGAAGTAGTATTAGACAATTCAAATTTTGTGTATATATCTTTAGACTCAATTCGCCTATTTAATAATATTAATCCAATAATTTCTAAACTTTTCCCAAGACCCATTTCATCACAAATAAAACCTCCACGAACAATATAATTACCACCTCCTGGAGGTATATCTATACATATATCGCCAGTTATAATATTTCCAAATAATTTTTTTCTACTGCACAAAGGTTCATAAGCATCTGGGAGTTTCACTAGGTACCAATAAGGTTCATAATCAAATTTCATGCATATACCTTGTTCTACACATGCTGCAAAATAAATAGCATCTTTCTGATATGTACGAGGTTTAGTAACCAAATTTTCTGGTTGTTTCCAATCTCCCACAAATACTTTATTTATGATATCAACTTGGATTAACCTTGAATATATATCATTTGGCTCAAGTTTTATTGCTTTATCCATTTGTTTAGCAGTTAAGATTGGAATTTTGAATTTATCTGGATCTATCCATGCTAAAATTGTTTTCAGTGCCTTACGAGAACCAGAAATTCTCATAATATACTTATTATCTAAACAAAGTACGTGTAAAAATATCCTAATATTCACAAATATATAGGATGTATTAGTATTTGATAGAGGAGAGCTATTCATTTCAGTTATATCTCCAGAGCAGATTAACTCTTTACATAAACTATTTTCCCTAGATCGCTTTATACTCTCAATAGTAGCTGTAAAAGTTAATAAACCCGATTGTTGTAATAGTATTAAAGCTTTTCTCACTTGAATTGGAGGAGAATGAGGGTGTAAAGAAGAGTGTAGTATATTTCCATAAGCTATCACGTTTATCTTATCACAATTTACAGTTCTACAATTCTTAGATTCCAAAACAAAATTAGATAATGTAATGAAAGCTCTAGAACTACTCAAATTTGATTCTGCATATTCTACTTTTAATGATTTTTTGTTTATTCGAAAGTCATGTAATAAATCTTCTGTATCTTGGTCTTGTTTGTCCCATATAAGCCTTACTCTATTCCAAACCTTAATTAGACATAGTAAATCTTCAATATTAACCAATATATGCTTATGTATTATATATTCAACCTTTTTCTTAGAGTCTGTAATCTTATTTTCTGTATTATCAACTGTGTTTTCTATTTTATACTTTTTTGCAATAGCCTTCTTTCTAACCATTTATCCAATATATATGATTAGGAATTTTTAATGTACTTCAAAGCTATCTGGTAGTTTTAAGACTCTAAAATATTTCCATATCCTCTAATCCTTTACAAAATATGGTATAATACAAGCATACCATTGGTCAAACCACGTAAATCCCGCCTAATAGTAAAACGTGATTTTGTTATAACTTCTTAATCACTTAGTTTTGGGACGTTGTCCTAGATCTAAATTTTTTAAAAGTTATATAATACTGAGGTACAGCCATAAGTACTTAAAGATGAGCAAGAGATATGTTCAATTAAATGCTCATATAGGACAAGGTACATATGGTAAAATTGAAAAGGCAAGAGATACCTTAGATGATTCAATAGTAGCAATTAAGAAGGTCAAACTAACAGATATTGCAACTGACATAAAAAGTTCAAGACAAAAAATTGGGCAGTGTGGGATTCACTTCACAGTCCTACGTGAACTAAAAATAATGAATGAAATTCATCATCCTAATACAATGGAACTACGAGACGTGTTTGTACAAGGAGAGTTTATAAATGTGGTCATGGACTATATGGAGAGTGATTTAAGACGTGTATTTGAAGATCGTATACGCTTTTCAGAAGCTCAAATCAAGTGTATTTTGCGCCAAATTGTCCAGGGAGTAGCAGAACTACACAAATGGTATATTCTTCATAGAGATTTAGCACCTGCAAATATATTCATTAATTCCAAAGGTATTGCAAAAGTAGGTGATTTTGGTCTAGCTAGAAGCTTTGGTCAACCAAGGCGTGAATATACACCTGAAGTAGTTACTTTATGGTATAGAAGTCCAGAATTATTATTAGGAGCAACTAAATATAGTGATGCAGTTGATATGTGGAGTATAGGATGTATATTTGCTGAATTATTGTCAGGTGGAAAGCCTTTATTACCTGGAGAAGATGAATTAAGACAATTAGGGAGGATTTATGAGTTACTTGGAACACCATCAGATACAAATTGGCCTCAGTCAAGAAATCTTCCTTTATATTGTGAATTTACTCCTCGAATGCCCCAACAACTTAAAGATATCTTCCCAAATGCTTCAGATTCAGCTATTGACTTGTTAAGATCACTACTGAAATTGAACCCATTGGAAAGGATAAGTGCAAAAGATACTTTAAATCATGAATACTTTAATAATTTTCCTTTACCTTGTGATCCTTCCGAATTACCTCTTATGTACTTGCGCGAATCTTAAATAATTAGTTTAAATTTCAAATATAATAAATACTATTTCTTTCTATATAAGTATTTTTGTATATAATCTTCAAAAATCATTTGAAATATTTGCAATCATAGCCTTTGTTTTGCGATATTCTCTGCTTTTCTTTGATCCATAATTGCCTTTAGAGCTATGATGCTTTTTATTATGATTAATGGTTGCGCTCCTAATCTTTGCTTTATCCGTCCTTTTCTTTTGTGGTAACCAATATTGCATAATTTTGGTATTCACATCATTTTTAGTTATCTGATTATCTATTTCACCCTCATCTGTATGTGTTTCAATATCACTTTCTTGAGAATTAGATTCTGGATCACTTTGGTTAAAATCTTCAGACTTTATCTCATATTTCCTATATTCCTTTATATTTAAATTGTCATCTATTTCATTTTCAGATAGATTTGATGAAGGACTATTAATACTTACATTATCTTCTATAAAAATTTTATTAGTAAAATCTTGGTACTGCATAACTTCATTGAAAGTTGGAGCATCTATAACTTCAATACCGAATTTCTTTCGGAATAAATCCTTAATACATCTAATATCTCTATTAAAGTACATATCAGCGTTAATATGAGTCGTATTTACTATTTGAGGAAAGTCAATTAATGTAATATTTTCATCTTCATCAATTAATAGATTGAATTCATTAAAGTCGCAATGAATAAGACCACAATCTGCTAGTCGCACAATCATTTTGATAAGACGCTCCAAAACTTCATGAGGACTCTTAAGCTCTCTAACTGTACTAAGTGGTACTCCATTAATAAATTCCATTACAACAGCATGTCTATTGCAGTCTATAGGTTCGGGAACAGATATATCCCCTTCATCAAAACCATTTTCATATAAAGCACGCATGCAACTATATTCTTTTAAAGCTGCTAATCTAGAAAGATATAACCAGGAGGATGCACTTCTATTTCTTAAATAATCTCTAGTATTCTTCACATTTCGAAAAGATATTCTACCTAGTCTATGCAATTTCAAGCAAAGTAATCTTCCTTCCTCATTACTAGCAATATGAATATCACTTTCTTTACCTACACCTATTCTACGACCAACTGAAGATAAAATCCCTCGTTTAGATAAAGCTCTTAATGCCAGAAAATCATAACCTAAGTATGTCAATTTATAACCTTCGTATATTTTGCTATCCCGTGATACCAGCTTATTTCTAAGTAAATTCTGAAGAAGTCCATACGATCCTGTATGTCGCAAATTACCTATAGATTCAATAAGTTGAACTGGTACCAATTCATGATTCTTCATACCCATTTCTACAGCTGTTAATATTCTCCACTCATCCTTATTTATAAAACGTAAATTAGTAACGTCTAATTTCATAGACCAAAGATTATCTTAATTATAAGCTTAGTTTTTTCTTAGAATGTACTAAAATTATCTCCTATTTATTTTATACAGAAATAGTCCAAATAACATAATAATGAAGTCAGATTTGACAATTCCCTTTTTAAAAATAACAATCCGGCACCTATACAACGGTATACAACATTTAAGCGGTATATAGACGCTTAAAAAAATTCTTACTTTACTTGATCTAGGCAATAGGCTATTATTCTCCGCATAGTCTAGGCAAGTTTAACTTTACCTACCTTCGCTGAACACACTTTTAAATCTGCAATTTTACACTTTTTTGCAGAATTAGTTCTAAATATGTATTTGTAGTGGAATTTATATATATGAAGTTCCGCAATAATAATGGTGATATGAAAAAAGGTATTGGAATATTTGATGATACTGAGCTTGAAACAGAGTCTGAAACATGTAGAGCTAATAAAAAGGGAAAATTAAACTCAGGAAATTCATCAAAAAATCTTCGATACTCAGTATACACTGCAAATCAAAAAATGAGTCAAGGAACAAACTTGATGACTCGTACATTATGGACTATAATATTATTATCAACGTTCTTCGTAATTTTGGCAGCAGGACATACATATAGCTCAATACTGGTACTTATTCTAACTTCTGCAGTTTATCAGGAAGTTATATCACTCAAACGGAGTAATGAAGAAGATAAACATTTACCACTATTTTACACTCTTAGATGGTATTGGTTTGGAGTAACTTTATTTGCCACAGGAAAATTATGGTGGATACCATTAATTGTAATTTATAGAGATTCCTGTACTTTATTTAATATTGTACTATCTTATCATTCTATAATAAGTTATAGTGCTGCTCTTTTAGGCTTAATAGCCTTTATTTTATCTCTTAGAAGATATACTTTGAAGTATCAATTTTCTCAGTTTGGTATCATGATTCTCACTTTATTGTTAGTTGTAACTCAATCAGTATTTATGATTGCTAATATATATCGTGGATTAATGTGGTTTATATTACCTACTATTTTAGTTATCTGTAATGATATATCAGCTTATATATGTGGAAAATTATTCGGTAAAACCCCACTATTTAAATTATCACCCAGAAAAACTATGGAAGGATTTATTGGGGCCTCAATTATAACAATTCTAATTGCTATTTTCTTGGGGAACTTTCTTTCTAAATATCAAATTTTTATTTGTCCTCAAAATAATCTTTTAGAAGCTCCATTCTCAATGTGGAGTAATCTTACTTGTGAACCCAATTTAGTATATATATCCCAACCCTATGAAGTACCTTTGTCACTACAACCTATAACTGGTAAGTCCATAATATATATCTCTAAAGCACAAGTGCATGCTATCTTCATTGGAATATTTACAGCCTTTGTGGCACCTTTCGGTGGTTTTTTTGCTTCTGGGTTCAAAAGGGCTCTACATATTAAAGATTTTGGTACAACTATACCTGGACATGGTGGAATTACAGATAGATTTGATTGTCAAGTACTAGCTGGAGTGTTTACCTTTTTATACATTCGAGCATTTTTGTTCAAAAATCCTAAGTCATTCTCTTTAGATTTTATTATCAGTGCAGCAAAACTATTATCTAAACCTGATATTATACGTTTAATCAGTATACTGGAAGCTCATATAAATTCTTTTAATTCTACTTATTCAGTTTAATCTACATCTTTTTCTATTTCTTCTTTTCTTTAATGCATTGAATTGATTAATACCATTCCCCACCTATTGCTCTATAAGAGAAATAAGGAGATCTCAACTAAGTGTTTATTCTAATAAACAATTGTTCAAAACACTTACTCCAAAAGATACAATCCAAATTTTAAATATTTAAGCAGGAGTTAATTAGATCTAACAGTATAGTATTTAATAAGATCTAAATATCTTTAATTGTCCTCTCGCCTGAAATATATTGTGCACCTACTGTTCTTTGTATACACCCCGAATGTACTTGTTTTTTATTCACAATTATTTATCACTTAAATTGTAAGAGGATTTTAAAGGAAGTGAGACTTTATGTTTTGAATATATCTCATATTTCATGGTTACAATTAAACATCTACTAATCTTATATTTTTATCTTTAAATATTGCAATATCCTCCCACCAATCTCAATTTCCACTATTTTACTTAACCAAATACTCATAGATGATACTAGTATGAACTATTGGAGAAACAAGGTTCAGTCTTTTCTTCATATTATGTTTGTTGTCACCTTTTGTAGGATTATTTCATTATTTATCTGAGCGTCTTCAGACAGTATGATTTGTTGTGACTTCTCTAAATGTACCCATATTCAAGGTTGGGTTCAGAAAGTATCTCCATGTGAATTTAGAAATTTATTAGATGAAAAGAGAGATTTTCTAGGGGAAGTGTCAAATTGGTTCTTTAATTTGTCTCAATATTTAAGTTGTATTTTAAGGAATAATAGAAAAAATTATACATGGTTTATTAGTAAAGTAAATGTAGATGAAGCTGGATTACGTTACTTTACAAATGGTTTGAAGAAATATATATATTCAGAGGAAACTAACTCATTTTTTCCTCAAAAACAATCTAAAGAAACTAAAGTAGAGGATATATTGGATATCATGAAAAACGGAGGTTTGGATAACTCTAAAATATTATACACAAGAGCACTTTATGGAACAAATAACTTCCCTTTGAAATTAGATTCCTTTATTACATCAATTAAGCGTAATATTTTTAATATGATAGTATTACTTCAATATATGATGATTTTAGCCTCATTTTTTATAGGATGTACTTCATTTTCTTTATTTTGGAGTATTTTGATTATTTATAGTATTACTCAAACAATTATTGATGAGAGGAGAAACCAAGGAAAGCTTCAAAAAATGATAAATAATATACAATCCCTAAATGTTTATGTTAAACGAGAGAATAAGAAAGTCTCTATAGACTCTCAAGATATTGTACCTATGGATATGATATTATTATCCGAAGGAGATAATATTCAATGTGATTTAGTACTTGTTAAAGGTTATTTATTAGTTGATGAATCTAGTTTAACTGGGGAGAGCATCCCAGTTTTTAAGAAGTCAATTACAATTAATCTAAGTTCAAATAACATAAATACAAAAATAGAATTTTGTAATCCAATATATCGAGATTCTATTTTACTTGCAGGGACTAAAGTTATCAAATTTTATGATCAGGGTGAATTATTTAAACAAAAAGAGAATCCATATTTTGGATTATTGTTGGTGCTCTTTTTATGAATAATATCCTACTATTACTTTGATTAAAGTGAGATAAAGTTAAACTTAAGTAAAGAGTGTAGCTATTTAAATTAGTTTAAGGTCTATATAATAGGTTTTAGCTTCTCAAAATGAACTTGGGTCAAATTTATACTAAATAATTTGCAGATTAATGATATATTTTAAGATTCTGTTTTCTTAAGAGTAAAGTTTGATAGTTATATTCATCAAATAAACAAAATCTGATCCCTATGAAATGTTAATATAGGCTGTCTATTAGTGCTTCAACCTTCTATTTTACCTAATCTAAAAGATTATTCATATAGTAAATAACCTAAAAAAGCTTAACCCTATTTAGCTTTCTTAAATATTATTATTAGGATCCTTCATAGTTTCGGGGATATGGGATACTTATAGCTCAATCTGGTTTCCAGGGTATCTTTTTTTAATCTTCTTACCTTTGAATCAAAAGAATTGTAAATATTGAAGACTTCAGTACAACCAATCCTCTACAATAGTAACTTTAGAAATAAATCTAATTATTGAAAACTAGTTAAAGTTGTCATGTCTCTATGTGTTCAAAATATTTTGTTCAAGATCTCTAAGTCATTCTAATTAGGTTCTTTTATCAGAATCGAAAAACTACTATCTAAATATGACATTGTATATTTAATAAGTATATTAAAGATCTATATAGATTCTTTTGGATCTTACCCATCTAATTTAATTTTCATCTCTTTTTAAATCTCCTTATACAACAAATTAAATCATTTAACATCTGCTTGTATAAGACAAATTTTTTAGATGCCCTACCTGTCTTAGGTTGATTATTGTCTCGTCTCATAAATAAAATCCTAAATATACTTTGAAACGAGACTTTTCAAAATTCTAAAATATGTATGAAGTCACCCCAAATATATAAATTTGGTTCCAAATATCTTAAATATATTATTAGAAGACAAAATTTGTAATATATCTAAATTTATTTAAAGATAAACTTTAATACAACATTCCCGCCACTACCTTGTATGAATACAAAGAGACTCCACAACTGTTCATACCTAATAGAAGTCTGTCTTCGTTTATTATTTTAACGAATAATAGTCAAGTTCGAGTATTTAATTAGATATTAATAGAGTTCAGATATGATTGAATGCTTCTCTGAAATATATTGGGTTCCTTTTAAGTTTTCTTTATATATAGTTGCAGTTGTGGTTTGTTTCTTGTTTATTAGTTTCCTTTATCATCTAATATGCAGAAAACTTTTAAAAGAAAGTGGGAATTCATGTTTTGAAAGCACATACATTACATTTCATGGTTACAAATTGTCTATGACTACAAATATTATATTCTTATGTTTAAACATTGTAACTATTTCACCACCAATCCTAATGCTTGTTGTTTCAATTAACAAGTATGTAATATATGATCTGGATATGGAGTACTGGATAGATAAGGCCAAGTCTTTTGTCACCTTATTTTTATTGTCACTCTTTATTGGGTTAATACGTTATTATTTATCTGAACGCTTTGAAACAGCATTTATGACTCGTTGTGACTTCTCTAAATGTACCCATATTCAAGGTTGGGTTCAGAAAGTATCTCCATGTGAATTTAGAAATTTATTAGATGAAAAGAGAGATTTTCTAGGGGAAGTGTCAAATTGGTTCTTTAATTTGTCTCAATATTTAAGTTGTATTTTAAGGAATAATAGAAAAAATTATACATGGTTTATTAGTAAAGTAAATGTAGATGAAGCTGGATTACGTTACTTTACAAATGGTTTGAAGAAATATATATATTCAGAGGAAACTAACTCATTTTTTCCTCAAAAACAATCTAAAGAAACTAAAGTAGAGGATATATTGGATATCATGAAAAACGGAGGTTTGGATAACTCTAAAATATTATACACAAGAGCACTTTATGGAACAAATAACTTCCCTTTGAAATTAGATTCCTTTATTACATCAATTAAGCGTAATATTTTTAATATGATAGTATTACTTCAATATATGATGATTTTAGCCTCATTTTTTATAGGATGTACTTCATTTTCTTTATTTTGGAGTATTTTGATTATTTATAGTATTACTCAAACAATTATTGATGAGAGGAGAAACCAAGGAAAGCTTCAAAAAATGATAAATAATATACAATCCCTAAATGTTTATGTTAAACGAGAGAATAAGAAAGTCTCTATAGACTCTCAAGATATTGTACCTATGGATATGATATTATTATCCGAAGGAGATAATATTCAATGTGATTTAGTACTTGTTAAAGGTTATTTATTAGTTGATGAATCTAGTTTAACTGGGGAGAGCATCCCAGTCCTCAAAAAACCTATTACAGCTAATTCTAATTTAAATAATATGAATAAAAAAATAGAATTTTGTAATCCAATATATCGAGATTCTATTTTACTTGCAGGGACTAAAGTTATCAAATTTTATGATCAGGGTGAATTATGTAAACAAAAAGAAATGGCTGAAGGTGTTGCATTAAATACTGGAGCTTTCACTTATAGATCTGAGATAATCAATAGTGTACTCATTGAAGATACAAGTGAAATAAACTTCCATAGGAATTTACCATTATTATGGACAGTTTTGTTAATTATCAGTTTTATTTTAATAACAAATCAATTTATTATAATGAATTGGGCTTTAGGTAGTTTTTTCATTGCTATGGGAACTTCTATGCAATTATTACCAATTTGGGCTCCGGCTTGTGTAACAAAATCATTAAATTCTTCATCTAAACGTCTTGAAAAGCTTCACCATATTTTAACTTCAATACCTCAACGTATACCATTTGCTAGTCAAATAACGACACTTTTCTTTGATAAGACAGGTACTCTTACTACTTTAGAATATAATTTAAAATTAATTCATCCATTCAATGAACATTCTTCTGAAATGAAATGTTCAACTGAAATTAATTCTTTATTATTTTCTGCTTTATGCACATGCCATTCATTATATCCTAAAGCATTCGATGGGGAATTATTTCATGGAGATGCTATGGAGATTGCTATGTTTGGTTATACTAATTACAGGATACATATAATAAAAGCTAATAATAAATTTAGACGTTTTGTAATTCCTAAAGAATTAAATATTAATACTGATATTTTAAACTGTAATGAGGGTTTTGAGATTATTTGGAATTTTGGTTTTGACCACTTTAAACGTCTTATGAGTATAATAGTAAAGTGTAGACAAACTGGTCGAATATTCTTATTTACTAAAGGGGCATTTGAAGCCATATTGAGTGTATCTGATCCTTTAGCTATACCATCCAATTTTAAAAGTATAGCTGAAAAATATTCTGCTGATGGTAGTTATATTATTGCAGTAGCATATCGTGATGTCACTTATGCGGATTTAAATAATTTGGAGGATGTCCAACGCTCAATATTTGAGGTCTCTATGACTCCTTTGGGAATTTTATCGTTTATAAATACTATACGTACAGAAGCTGCTGATACAGTTAAAGCTATACAAAATTCAAATATTCGTTGTATTGTTTTGACTGGTGATAATTTACAGTCCGCCTTAAGTGTAGCAAGAAGAATTGGTTTATTAAAAGATAATACAAATAAAGATAATCTAGACAACTGTCATATAATTTCTATAGAAAATCAGGACTATATAATAGTAAGTGGTGAACTTATTAATGATACTCTCACATTACATAATGAGCAGATGGAAATTGTTTCATGCAATGAAATTGTAAAGAATCCATCGAAATATTTGTTGGCACTTACAGCTGAGGCTTATAATGCATTGGAAGATGTAATAGTAGTTTCTGGAGTCGAGGGTAATATAATAGATGACAAACAAAGTTTACTTAAGATTGTTACTATGAAGGATTTAATTTATTCAAGAATTGCGATTATTGCGAGATCAAGTCCTGAAGATAAATGTAAAGTTGTTTCAGATTTTACAAAATATGGAGAAATTACAGGTATGATTGGAGATGGTTCAAATGATTCTGCAGCTATGCGTGTATCTCATGTAGGAGTAACTTTAACAAATCATTCTACAACTGTTGTTGCTCCATTTGCAATTACTTCCAATAATCTTTCAGATATAACTAATTTAATTGCAGAAGGTCATAATTGTGCAGTAACTTCCCACTCATTATATTTATATATGTTACTCAGTGGTATTCCTGTGGTATTTTGTAAAAATATCCTTTTATATTTTGCTCAGGCCAACATACCAATGATGGGATATTTTTATTATGATTTGATTGTAAATTTACCCAGTATGTGGAGTCTTATACATTGTAAAACTAAAAATAAATTGGCATCATATAAACCTGAAACCTCTCTTATTTCATTGAATTCTCTATATAAAGTAGGAAGTATATTCTTAATTGTTATAATCTTTTATTGTGTAATATTATTTAGAGCTTCTAACCAATCTTGGTTCATATCAAGTTATAATAGAAATATTACTATTGATGCACATCTTGAAGTTAGACAAGATGGTTTTGAATCAGCTATGACATGGTTATGGCTATGTTTTCTACATTCCCATATGTCTATTATATTTGCTTTTGGTGGAGATCATAGAGAACCATTTTATAAAAATAAAATTCTCTTGTTTACTTGGTCGGCAGCTCAATTAGGACTTATTTGGTTGATTTTTTCACCTCCAAATCCTATAACTTGCTGGTTCAAGGTTAATTGTATTAATGAAATACCTAACTACTTTTCAATTTTCGATCTATATAAGATAGAATTTACTAAATTCAATGCATCAGAGGGACATAATGTATTTCCCTTACCATGGAAATTTGAATTCATATTTTGGACTGTTGTTGCTGCTTCTATTATGGGGCTATCATACTATTACTTTAACATCAGGAAAAATGGCTTTAAGCTAAAAAAGAAAGTCTAGCCATTTAATATGAAAATAAACTTACATTAAATTTTGCCTTCCTAAATTAAACCTGAATTGAATTTGTACTCAAAAATTTGTAAATGAGAGTTGTGCTTTAAATTGTTGTATATTTGATGATGAAATTTGGTCATTCCCTATAGAATAGTAAATAGTCGGTATCTGCAAACTTGTATGTCTAAATGATATATAGTGTCACTAGCTTCTTATTTTAATTGATTTGAAACATTAACTATACTCAATGTCCCACATAATCTAGAAAAGTCTAACTTTGCTTCAATTCGTTAAATATTATTGAGATTTTAACTTCAGGGTTAGAATTTGTTTAAATCTTTTACAGTTCTTGTGATATTTACCCTTAGATTCCTTACCTAAATTGAAAAAAGACTCTATATATTAGAAATTGAGTACTATACTTTGATATTATATCATTGATAGTATATCTGATTATTAGGAACTAATTAGAATGTTAATATTCTATGTTTTTAAATACTTGTTTCAGAAATCTCAAGTTATTCTTCTTGATAAGTACTACAAAACTACCATCTAAATCTGGTACCATATAATTAATATATCGAAGAATCATACGATTCTTTAAATTCTCTTATCTAGAAAATTGTCAATTTGATATATTTTTGTATAAAATATATTTTTTAGATATTTTATCTATTTTAAGTTGATCATTATCTAATTTCATAAATAAGATCCCAGATATACTTTTAGAGTATGGTTCTTCAAAATTTCAAAAGCATGAATAAAACTACTTTAAACAATTAATATGATTTCAAATATCTTAGAGGTAATATTAGATGACAGAATTTGTAATATATTTGAATTTTTTTGAAGGTGAATTTCCAGTAATATAAGATAACAAGTCTACTGCTATCTTACTGTGTAATGAGAAGGAGACTCTTTAACTAACCAATCACTTTATTCAATACAGATTTATCTTGAATAAATATCTTAAAGAGATATAATTTAGATTTTAAATATTTGAGTGCTCTCCTGAGAAAGATTAGACCTTTTATCTAAAATGTAAGAGGCTTTTAAGAAAAAGTGAGTTCTTATTTTGAAGGTACTTATATCACGTTTTATTTTTACGAGTATAAAATATCTACTATTATTATATCCTTATTTTTGAACATTGCAACTATCCTGCCACTAATTTTAATGTTTGTTGCCAGTTAACGCAAACATTCGTAGATAATCCAAAGATAAAATATTGGGTGAGAGGGGTAAGTCCTTTATAACCTCATTATTGTTATCTATTTCTATGAGATTAATTTGCTACTATCTATCTGAAAGTCTTCAAATAGTATTTATGATTTGTTATAATCTCTCTAAATGTATACAATATTTAAGGTTGGATCCAGAAAACATCTATATTTGAATCTAGAAGTTTAGTTGGTAAAAAAGGGTATTCTTAACAAAAATCTCAAATTGGTTCTTTAATTTGTCTCAATATATAAGTTGTATTTTAAGGAATAATAGAAAAAGTTATACATAGTTTATTATTAAGGTAGATATAGATGAAGTTGAATTACGTTACTTTACAAATGGTTTGAAGAAATATATATATTCAGAGAAAACTAACTCATTTTCTTTTCAAAAACTGTCTAAAGAAACTAAAGTAGGGGATATATTGGATATCATGAAAAACGGAGGTTTGGATAACTCTGAATTATTATACACAAGAGTACTTAATGTTACAAATAAATTTCGCCTAAAATTAGACTTTTTTTTATATAAATTAAGCGTAATTCCCTTAAAATGACAGTATTACTTCAATATATGATTATTTTTGTTTTATTATTTATCGGATACCCCCTATTTTCAGTATTTTGGATTATATTAATTTTTTATAGTATTATTCGAACAATTATTGATGAGAAAAGAATCCAGAATAAACTTAAGAAAATGATAAATAATATACAATCCTTAAATGTTAATGTTGGGTGTTAAATAAGAAAATTCTTATAAACTTTCAAGATATTGTACCTATGGATGTAGTATTATTATCTAAGAGAGATAATATTCAATGTGATTAATACTTATTAAGGGTTATCTTTTGGTTGATGAATCTTGTTTAACTGGGGAGAGCATCCCAGTTTTTAAGAAGTCAATTACAATTAACCTAAGTTCAAATAACATAAATACAAAAATAGAATTTTGTAATCCAATATATCGAGATTCTATTTTACTTACTAGGACTAAAGTTATCAAATTTTATGATCAGGGTGAATTATTTAAACAAAAAGAAATGGCTGAAGGTGTTGCATTAAATACTGGAGCTTTCACTTATAGATTTGAGATAATCAATAGTGTACTCATTGAAGATACAAGTGAAATAAACTTCCATAGGAATTTACCATTATTATGGACAGTTTTGTTAATTATCAGTTTTATTTTAATAACAAATCAATTTATTATAATGAATTGGGCTTTAGGTAGTTTTTTCATTGCTATGGGAACTTCTATGCAATTATTACCAATTTGGGCTCCGGCTTGTGTAACAAAATCATTAAATTCTTCATCTAAACGTCTTGAAAAGCTTCACCATATTTTAACTTCAATACCTCAACGTATACCATTTGCTAATCATATAACAATACTTTTTTTTTTGAAAAGAGGCACTGACTAAACTAGAATATTATCTAAAATTAATTTCATCCATTTAATAAATATTTTTTGAAGTGGAATGCTCATTTGAAATTAATTTACTGTTTTCTGCTTTATGTAGATGCTATTCATCATATCCAAAATCAATTGGTGATGAATTATTCCATGGAGGTGCTATTGAGATTATTGTTTGGTTATACTAATTATAGGATACATATAATAAAAGCTAATAATAAATTTAGACGTTTTGTAATTCCTAAAGAATTAAATATTAATACTGATATTTTAAACTGTAATGAGGGTTTTGAGATCATTAGGAATTTTGGTTTTGATCACTTTAAATATCTTATAAATGTAATAGTGAAATATAAACGAATTGGTCAAATAATCTTATTTAATAAAGGAGCACTTGAAGCCATGTTGATTATATCTGATCCTCTAGTTATATTATCTGATTTTAAAACTCTAGCTTTCCATAATTTGAAAAATATACAAGTCATTATTTGAGGTTTCTATTGATTCCTTTGGGAATTTTATCATTTATAAATTCTGTACCCAAAAAAGCTACTGATACAATTAGACATATAAGATTTAAATATTCTTTGTGTTACTCTAACTGGTGATAATTTAGAATTTATTTTGATTGTGGCAAAAAAATTTGATTTATTAAATTGTAATAAAATTAAAGATAATTTAATTAACAATTGTCATATAGCTCCTGCAGAAAATGAAGATTGTAAAATATTAAGTAGTAAACTTATTGATGATAATCTTACATTACGTAGTAAGAAGATAGAAATTGTCCTATACAATGAAATTGTAGAGAATCTACTAAAGTATTTGTTCAAGCTTACAGCTGATACAATACAATGAAAGATATAGTAATTTTTGAAGTCCAGGATGATATAATAGAGAGCAAAGTTTACTTAAGATTGTTACTCTGAAGGATTTAATTTATTTGAGAATTATGATTATTGTGATATCAAGTCCTGAATAGAAATCAAAGTTGTTTCAGATTTTATAAAATATGGAGAGATTACAAGTATGATTGGAGATGATTCAAATGATTCTGTAGCTATATGCATATCTCATTTAAGAATAACTTTAACAGATCATTCTACAATTTTTATTTAATATTTGCAATCACTTCCAATAATCTTGGATATACTTAGTTTAATTATAGAAAATCACAACTGTGAAATAACTTCTTATTCATTATATATATTACTCAGTGGTATCCCTGTAATGTCTTGTAAAAATATTCTTTTATACTTTGCTCAGGCTAATATCCCAATTATAGGATACATTTACTATAATTTAATTGTAAATTTACCCAGTATATGGAGTCTTACATATTGCAAAACTAAAAATAAATTAGCATATAAACTTGAGATATCTTTTATTTCATTGAATTCCCTAATATAAAGTAGGAAGTATATTTTCCATTTTTATAATCTTTTATTGTTTAATCTTGCTTAGAACTTCTAGTAAATCATGGTTCACATCAAGTTATACTAGAAATCTAGGTATTTCTGTATATGATATTACTAATACAAGATGTATTTGAGCCAGCTATGCTATGGTTATAGTTGTATCTTCTACATTCTCATATATCTTTTGTATTTGACTTTGGAGAACATAAAGAACTATTTTATAAAAATAAAAGTCTTTTATTCAACTGCTCAATAGCTTAATTAGGGCTTCTTTGATTTACTTTTCCTCCTGCAAATTCTATAAATTGTTGGTTTAAGGTTAATTATACCAATGAAATACTTAATAATCTTTCATTTAGTAATATATATAATGAAACTTTTTTTAAATTTGATACACTAACAGGATATAATTTATTTCCCTTATCATGGAAGTTTGAATTCATACTTTGGGTTACCGTTACTGCTTTTCTTATGGGATTAACTTATTACTTTAACTCTAGGGGATATAAGACTAGGCTAGAGAAGATAATCTAGTCATTTTAAATTAGTATAAAACTTATATAATAGGTTTTACCTTGTATAAATGAATTGTAATTGAATTTATACTCAATATTTTGTATCAAGAATTACTTGCAAAACTATCATGTAATTAGAAGTCTATATATAATATATCAAACTAATTTATTAAATAGGAAAAGATATTTGTTACTATATTAGAGTCAACTTTATATTATAAAGTTATAAATTTTGGGGATTTTGAGATAATTTGGTATATATAGTGGATAATCTATTTTAAAGTTTGCATGCATCTTAAAATAAATTGAAATCTGACCTTATGTACAAATAATTATAAAAGTTTGAAAACCTATTAATTGATATTAAGAACTGAAATATTTTAGTACTTTTTAATTATTTTATAATTTAAAGATTTATGTAGAACTCGTAATAATCATAAATATAATGTTAGTAGTTTAGTCATATGTAACCATACTAAAAGGTTGATTTACTTAAATATCATGTTCCTTTGTAACCATTTTTCTTTCTTTAAAAAGAGATTAGTAATATAAACTATACAGATTGGGAATCTTATCTATAATTTACTACCTTCTAAAATTTACTTTATACCTCCTCATATTGTATTAAATTTAATTTAATCGCAGAATTTCTACATTTCACATAAATAGATATCAATAAATGAAAATAATTTGTTTTTTATTGAACCAGAATTAATATAAGTGTTTATATGTTTTACAAATAATATCATTTGTTTTATAAGTCTTAGTCTTAGTTGTATTACAATATTAGTAAAATTACATTTAATGATATAAATATTAAAGATATTATTGACTATAGAATATAAAATAAATTTACTGGAATTTTCATGTGATTTTTTTGAGCAATGTTTGTACTTTTTTAAGTCTGATTAAAATACACTTCTTTAAAGTATTCATACTTATATTCTTAACTAATAAATTTTTGATCTTAGGTACTAAAAAATATTCGAGTGTATTTATTTCTGAAGAAATAGTAACGCAATTTGTATATAATTAAGAAGTGGACAATTATTATGGATCTTAATCTTAATATTAACCATTTTTAAATTGTGATAACTTTAACAATATTAATTTGGACAAAATATAAATTACACTTTGGAGTATTAATATTATATTAAAATAAACATGTTCGAAAATATTTGGAACTATTTACCAGCCAAATATTCAAATCACTACTTTTATATATATAATCCAATATCGCTAAATTAAATAAAGTTATATTTGAAAAAAATTTTAATTGTTTTACTGTATTTGCCACTAAATATAATCTAGTGGTAATAAATATCTTAACTTGTTCTTGAATAAATATACTCCTCAATACAATAACTTATAAAAATATAAAGATGAGACTATGATATTACGAAATATTAGATCTTCAATTGAATCTTTACGTTATAATTGAGTTCCAGATAAATAATTATATTAGATCATATGTAAAATTAAATAATGGTTACTAAATAGTGAACTTGTAATGTGATCTACAATTCTACATATTAATTAGATATGAAGATTTTTAAACTAGTTTGACCTTCTAACTCATAAAATTACTTTATATCTAAAAAAATTTAATTAGTTTCACTAGCTTTTTTAATAGCTGATTACATAAGGATATTAGACTACTAACTAAATAAGTTATATTCAGGAGTTAAAATAGAATATATTGAAGGTCTCCAATAGCTTATTAGAAAATTTATACTAAAGCATATGTAAAGTTATAAATTTAGGGATTTCATAGTTTCTAATAGTTCCTTTATAGATTCAATGGAATCTTTAAATAATTGTTCTTCTGAACCAGACATCTCAACTTCCACAACTTTCTCCACACCCCTAGATCCAATAATAACAGGAACACCAACAAATAAACCTTTTACTCCATATTCACCATTTGGTTCAGCAGAACAAACTAATAAGGCTTTGCTATCTTTTATATAAGCTTCTACCATCGCAACAGCTGAAGCTGCTGGAGCAAAAAAGGCTGAACTAGTTTTCAATAGATCTAAGATTTCACCTCCTGCAAAAGCTGTACGTTTAATAATAGCGTCCAATTCATCATTAGTTATCTGACCATCTCTAATAAAATTAGATAGTGCAAGACCTCCTACTGTAATAGAACTTCTCATAGGAATCATTCGATCTCCATGACCACCAATAACTATAGCTGATATATCATTAGGTCTAACGCCAAGTTTTTGGCTCAAATGACATTTAAATCTAGATGAGTCCAGTACACCAGCCATTCCACATACCATATTAGATGCAAAGCCACTCTTTTCTTTAAAATAATAAACCATTGCATCTAAAGGATTTGTAATACATATTACAAATGAATTTGGGCAAAATTCCTTGATATTTTCAGCAACGGAACTAATGATCTTTGCGTTGATAGATAATAAATCAGAGCGAGTCATGTTCGGTTTTCTAGGAACTCCTGCAGTTATAATAACCACATCAGAATCTTGTAAGTCAGAATATTCATTAGTACCAGTTATATATGTAGGGGAATTAATTACACTCATGCAATGAATTAAGTCCAATGCTTTACCTTGAGGCATCCCTTCTATTATGTCAAAGAGAAATATATCACCAAGATTCTTTTGACCTAATAAAAGTGCAATAGTTGAACCTATTTGACCTGCACCGATTATAGATATTTTCTTTTTATTAGTTGTCATCTTTAATTATTTGTCTCAGTTCCAATTTTTTAACAACTGTGGATAGGGAAAAATATAAGCACCTTAAGGGCGGGTGATACGGGATATGGGGGAGTTCTAGTAGATACAGGATAAATAATTCAAATATAAAATAGTTAACAATCTTCTATTTAAATAAAGATTAAATTATAACTTCAATATTTTTTTAAAAAAGTTATTGTGTATATCTATATAATAAAAAGGCAAGTTACATAGAATAGTTCAAAAAATTAATTAAATGTCTAAACATGTAAATGTTCTCTAGAATGTAACTAAAAAATCTAGGATTACGCGCCCATAGCAGACCTCTTTTCCAAGACGTCACACAGGTTGCTTACTGAAGAAATAGATTCTACTAACCATTTCCTTTCAATTGGTGTTAAATCTAGCTCGATAATCCTCTCTATTCCATTTCTTCCAATGACTGTTGGAACACCCATGTAAATTCCCTTTACACCATAACTGTCTTCGCAGTAAGCAGAGCAAGGAATTATTGATTTCTCATCATTAAGATAGGCTCTTGCCATAGATACTGCAGCAGCTGCAGGAGCAAAAAATGCTGTAGCATTTCTTAATAGATCTGCAATCTCCTTCCAAGCAATTCTAGTTTTTTTGACAATCTCATCAAGCTGAGGTTGACCTATTAATCCCTGTTTTATGAAGGAAGAAATTGGTACACCACCGACTGAAATAGAACTTATTACAGGTACCATCGTATCACCATGACCACCAATAACATTTGCACTAACATCAGATGTATTTACACCAAAGTACTCAGCTATTAAAGTTCTGAAGCGAGATGTGTCCAATACACCAGCCATTCCACACACTCTATTTTGTGGAAGACCAGAAGCTTTTTGAAAATAGGCCACCATTACATCCAATGGATTAGTTATACAAATTACAAATGCATTTGGACAATAAGTTTTGACACCTTCAGCAACAGAATCAAGTATGCGAGCATTATTAAACATTAATTCAGATCTATCATCTTTAGGACGACCTGAAACTGATGCCGTAATAACTACAACATCACAGCCCTCAATATCAGCATAATTATTTGTCCCAATTACTTTTGAACTAGATCCAAAGATAGTTGCACTATGAGTAATATCTAAAGCTTTACCTTGGGGAATCCCTTCTATTATGTCAAATAAGACGACATCAGCAATATTATCCTTTATTGCAATGTAAGCTACATTTGCACCTATCTGACCAGACCCAATAACTGCAATCCTTCTTCTTTGGGTCATATTTAAAATAGAATAAATACTTGAGAGATCTTTAAATTAAGAGAGATATTTTTAAAGGAGTATTGAAAAGAGTTCTACTTTCTATTTGATAGCCTATATGAAATCCATTATGGAGTTTTCTCACCTCTCTTAGCTGCCCCTCTAAAGGTACATGGCGGTAAATATCCATGTCTCGTTGGGCCTTTGAAGTTGTACTTTGTAAGGTTTAGGGAAGATTTTAATATTATGAATAAACTACATAAATAAAATTTAGATGATAGATATATTAGAATGAGGTAAATCCTCCTATTAAGTGTGCATATAATTTTGTTTTTTAAACCTTCTATTATACCCTTAACTAATTTCAAATATACAGGATCTAATAATTAGTTAAGATAGGTTTTGTTGATCTAAATTGTATGTAGTAACTAAACATATATATATGGCTTTTAGGAGAGTTTTTTTAAAATAATTTCATTTTATCTTATTCTTGACTAAAGTAGACCCTCTTAGTAGATATTAGGGATTCGCCGCATGAGTAGGGGCTGGGTTGAGAGCGTGTAAAGTTTTAGTCTATTTTGTTTTCCTTAAAAAGACAAAAAGTTAAAATGGATGTTTTAGCTCGTGTTTGCGATATTTTGCAGGCTATTATAAATAATAACAGTACGGACGATGTGACTGTAGATATTCCAGAGGATTTAGATGAATCTAGCACTGAACAATTTAAAAATTATCTCTACAATGCTGGTTTTACTTCTAATAATGGAAATAAAACAAATACCCTATATTTATCTCGTCGGAATTTAGACTTGAGTAGAGTTAAGAGATGTCTTACGGTTGTTCAACAGGATATGAATATGAAAGTCAAGAGTAGAAGAAATAAGGGTGATACATTAAGTAAAAGTGATCAACTTGAGAAAGAGTTAGCTTCAATTAGAGCTGAGAGAGCATTAAAGTATCAAGAAAGTAATACACGAAGTGTATCTCTTGCAGTTGAGGAAAGAAGGTCTACTCGTTTGAGTATGAGGAGAATATTTAACTTTAACTGGTTCTCCTCATTATTCCAATCAAGAAGGGAATCTACACCTAGAAATCGAATAATTACTGATTCAAATTATTATAGATCTAAAACTCCTTGCTGTGGCCGTGGATGTGGTTTATAATGTTTAGATTACATTAGATTTTTTTTTATTTTTGTAAATTTAGACAGTTATTTATATAAGAGACTTAAATAATAATTTAAAATTATTTTAATATAATATACATTACAAATTTGTATTTAGAGTTAACTTAAATCTTGATGAATAAATAGATTCACAATATTCTGAATTACTGAGGAATCATAGCAATTTAGATGAGTTCTAATCCAATACTCCAACTTACATATAATTTCTTTATCCAATATATTTATATACTCCCAAAATAATTGGCCTTTATTTATCTTTTTATCTAATAATACTTTGTAAAGTATAGCAATTAAAAGATAAGCTGTATTCTGATTTAGATTTGGAACACGAAGTGAATAATTAAATGTATTCATAAGTAAAAATAGGGGACGTATTACAGATAGATCATTCCAATTAAAACTCTTAATATAGTTGATAATCAGATTTTGCAGAATTTCCTTTCTTTTTAATTCTTGAATGTCCCACAATGTAGAGTCATCATTGTTATTTTCTTGTGATTTCTTTATATATTCAAATTTCAGGGATTCCCTTATTTGCACCGAATAAAGTACTTCATAAGTTTTTTTTGATACAAGTGAAGTTAATAAATCAATAACAATAGCTTGAGATGATAAGGATGAATAATATTTGGATGATAATTTGGTCAAATTTATAGTGTTTTGTTCAAATAATAAAATTTCGTTCATATTTTCAAAAGTATAGGACCTATTATAATTATCTTCTTCATCTTGAAATTTCATATTTGTTTCCAATATTTCAATTGTAGATATTGTATCATATTCATTATTCTTTGAGGAATAATCATTGTTTAAATCACTATTTAAAGTATATATATCTTCTGTAGGATATTCATAGACCTTCAAATTTTTTTCAGTATCCTCATCATCACATTTATAATATTTTCTTGAGGTAGTTACTTGTTTTAATATATGAGCAAGTTGTTTGGTTTTGTCTATATCCTTGTGTTCATTCTCTTGCTCTTTAGTTACGTCATTAATTGAAATCTGTTTAATATTAGATTCCTCTTGTTGTTTACTACTTATAATCTTTTCTTTTATATTTTGTATAGTTTCTGTATGATTATAACTCTTATTATGTACATTAATATTGTTAGAATCTTTTTGATCTAGCCACTCTTCTATTTTCTTAAGAGTATCAAATCTTAAATGTGGAGATATGTCTGAAAGTTTTAGATTAAAGTTTAATATTTGATAATAACATATTGTAGAGCAATACATAGTCAAAGTCGACGTTTTTATTATATTTCCATGTTTGGAGTCGAGTTTCCAGTTACAATTAAAATTGTGAGTCTTCAAAGATATCTTTTTATTGCAAAAAATAGAGCCACATATACCTAGACTACTTCTCTCCACAGATACTTCTTCTAAATCATCAGGCCTTAAGAAAATCCTAATATTTTGAATAACATCACTAGTTATTTCGTCTGGTAATATATTTATAAGATAATTTTGAAATGTCAAAGATAGTTTATTTGCTTTTTCTATAGCAGTAACATGGCCCTCTACTAACTCTCGTCTCCTTATTTCAGGGTCAGTTTCTTTTTCCTTCGTGTAGTGCATAAGCTAAAAGTAAAACTAAGTTAGAAAGTCAGATGTAGTAAAGTAGCATATTGGCGCCTTATACAAAAGTGCCACGTTTGACAAGAAATCTTTAATAAATTATAATAAACTGTACTGAAGCTATTTTTGCAATAATAAACCCTAAATATTTCGTCTCATACTAAACTTAGAGATTATAAAGTTTAGTAGGAGGTAAAATTTGTTCAGAAATGGTCCAATTTTGTCCTCACTGCCATAATATACTGTTAATTCGTGAAATAGATGAAAGAACTGCACTTTTTTGCCAGACATGTCCATTCATACAGAAATTAAATAAACAAATTGTAAAAGTGACTGAATTAACGCCTAAAAAACCAGAAGAAGCACAAGGAGATATGAATGAGATAGCTAGTGCAAAAGTTATGGGTATGTTCAAATTACATGCTAGTATATATTTCATTATAGTAACCTTTATGAATAAATACAAAATATTACTTTTTATTTTTTTTCAGCTGTATGTCCTAAGTGTTCAAATACAGAGGCATATTTCTTCCAATTACAAATACGATCTGCTGATGAACCTATGACAAGTTTCTATACATGTGTGAAATGTGAACATAAATGGAAGGAAAATTGATTGTTAATATTAAATATAACTTTAGTAATAACTAGAAAATAACACTCGTAGAAATGATATATATGTCTTCTATAGGTCTATCATTCTTATCAGTTTTTGAGTTCTCAATACTTTTAACAATATCAAAACCATTAATAACTTTACCAAATATAGTGTGTTTCCCATCTAACCAAGGACAAGGTACAGTAGTTATAAAGAATTGACTACCATTTGTATTTGGACCTGAATTAGCCATACTAACAATAAAAGGTTTATCATGCATTAGACTATTGTTAGTTTCATCTTCAAATAAGCCACCCCAAATAGATTTCCCTCCTGTTCCATCCCCGTGTGGGTCTCCAGTTTGAATCATAAAATTTCTTATAACTCTATGAAATATACAATTGTTATAATATCCATTTAAACAGTGGGTACTAAAATTTTCACCAGCTTTAGGAGAATAGTGTTCACTAAAAAGTTCAATGGTAATATCCCCTTTGCTTGAGTGTAATATGACAATTTTAGCTATCTTCTTATTTTTATTTAATTCCCTAGGTATTCTTGATGACTCAAGTTTATTAAGTTTCTCTATTTCATCTTTGGTAGGCTTATCATTGTACAGATCTCTATTGAAGTCAAAATGGCCACTTTCTAATATTGGTAGCTTTCTTGAAAATACATAAAGGCGATTAGATTTATAAGCAGAAGCTATTACTATTGGATTAAACACAGATGACACCAAATCATATTTTTCTGTGTTGAGAGTTATTTTCCTTATGTTAGCATGATAATGTTGTAGTAATGTAAACGACAAAAATCGTTTGCCATTTTCTAGTTTCCCCAAGATCACTACTTTTTTATTGTTAGTCAAATCTACAATATTAATGCCAATAATTGAAGGATAAAGAATATATTTTGACGTTTCGTCAAAATATAAGGTTTGGAAATTAAAAAAAGAGGAATCCTTTTTATTCAACTCAAGCTCTATTTTTCTTCGTATACCAAATTCTAACGGATCTATTCGTAGAATTTCATTTTTAGGATCATTTTGAGACAATTTATACATAGATATACTTTCATCATATATTTTAATACATTTAGCAGTACTTGTACGATATATTCTAACAGAAGAATCAGAACATAACAAAGCAAAAGTCTCTTCATTTGGAGAACAATTAATACATATAGGATATATTTTGGCTTTTTGCAATTCAAATAAATCAGTTTCTGATTTATATTCATATTTAATTATGTTTTTGTAAGATAGTTTAAAGTCCTTAGTTGTCATTTTCTTAGGTAAAGACAAAGTTTGTGGATCCCAAACTTCTAAACCACCACTAATATCACCAGAAATCACAATATTTGTAAATGGGCAATAGCAAAGGCAGTTAATAATAGCTTTATGATAATTATAAAATGATAATTTTTCTAAAGATTGGATACAGTTACCATTTGGAGGAATTATATATACTCTTGGTGTTTCACTATCAGAAATAGCTATTGGAGGAGATATAATATAATTTGAAGCATTTCTACTGCTATCCAATATAAATCTACATTTTCCAGGTTTAAATGGTAACTTTATAGAAGATATCATATCAAAGCTTGTAACATTGAATAGATTGTAACTCGTTTCTTTACATGATACACTAACTAAAAAATTTCCACAGATAGATATTGATAAATCAGATATAATATCTTTATGAGCTTTAAATAATTTTACAAATTCTAATCGATCGTCCTTACAATTATCTGGTTTTTTCTTCAAGTTAATATTTTTCCAAAACTTTATTATACCATCTATACTTGCAGTAACTACAAATCCAGTTTTGGAACTGCATACAATATGACTTATTTGACTCCTATGCATACAACTATACTCATATAATTCTCCACATGGAAGGCTTATAGGATATATATAATTAGAATCTTTAGTTTTACCTTCATTATTTAGTTGTGAATTAGCCTTCGATATTGTGCCAGGTCCAGCTTCAGAGCTATCATCTTCGGTATTAATCTTAGTTGCATATAAAAGTGGAAGAGGACCAAAATCATCATCTGAGGTATCTGAATTCAATTCATCAATATCTCTTCTTACAGTCTTGTTAAAAGAAGTGTCTTCTAATTCCACGGGTATAGCATCACGTTTTTTAGTATACTTTGAGTCTCCCATTAATTTTTGAGCTCCTTCAGATATTGTCATAAGACTAAGATCATTGCTTTCATCTAAATCACCTTCTTGTTTGCTTGAGTCTGTCATATTTAGGTATATGCTAACCGAGTAGGACTAGAAGTCATTTATTTAGCGGGTTAGTATATTGGAAGCTATGTTTATACTTCCAATATAAAGATTTCTAAAGTATTTAAACACTTTATAAAAGTGATTAAAGCTACATCTAATATTAGAAATATTATAAATGGGGTCTAATGAAATTGGAACTGGCATTGAAATTAATTATGAGGATCAAAAACAGATAAATAAATTCAGTTCTTTGTTATATTATAAAACGGCCCTAACTACAAAATATAATAATTTAAAAGTAAGTTTAGTATGGTAATAATATTCTTACATAAATTAGTAATATCTTATGTATTTTGTAGGAGAAGTTACAGACATATCAGGATGCTACAGAAGAGGTCACATTATCTATGGATTCTGATAAATTATTGTAAGTTTACACTATTATGAAATCCATAAAATATAATATTGTCAATAAAGACTTATATCTAATTAATTAAAGTTAAAAAATAAGAAATATATAGGGATCTGAAATATAAAGATTTTTGACGTACTTTTCACTGGTTTCAGTGATATTGAAAGTCTCTCACATTATATACATTAATTTCACTAATATTTAACTACTTCTTTATAGGTTAAAAATAGGTGAATCTTTCTTTTTAGCTACCGAAGATGAGGTAATGAAAGTAATTGAGGAATACAAAGATGAAACAATATCAAAAGTTATGGAGTTATCAGATAAGCTTTCTAATATTGAGACAGAAATGTCTCGACTTAAAACAGATCTATATGCTAAGTTTGGCTCAAATATTAATTTAGATGAGTAAAGTGTGTAGTATTTAACTTATTGTCTAAAATAATTGAGGTATCTTAAAATGACTAATGTTACCTATTACACTTAAAATATTTCACTCACAATAATTTTAGGGGTAAGAATTAATATTTTAGCGGTAGTACTGCATAACTTTACCTACAATATTTAGGAGATTCAATGTTAACAGAATTACTGCATGTTAGCAATAAACAAGAAGTGGATAGTAGTCATATTACTTGTAATAATTCGCATATTAACTCTTCAATACTATGCAAGTGATCCCAATATATATACAGATCCTTTAAACGTGATACCTGGATACACGTTTAGAGATATCAAAGACTCTTGTACATTAATTAAAAGTGGTATAAGCCCTTATGTATCATATAATATCCGATTTCCAGTATTATTTTTGGCTTTATTTAATGATTGGTGCCCTTATACTAAGTCTAAAGAACTAGGTTTATTTTTAGTCCTTACATTACTAGATCTAGCTACAGCTCTGTTAATATTAGACTACCATGAAAATTTGGATATTAATGAAGAATTTTCAACTTCAAAATCTGATTCAGTTCGTTCATATATATCTTTTATATTATTTGTAGGATATTTATTCAATCCTATTGGGATTTACACTAATATTTCGTTATCTTTTGGACCTATTATTAACCAGCTTCTATTGGTATTATTGTTATGGTTTTCAAACAAGAAATATTGTGGAAATAAAAGATTTTTTTTACCAATTACTTATAGTATACTGATATATTTTTCATCAATAAATTTTATATGCCTATTAGCACCTTTGATTTATTGTTATAGTATATCTGATAACATAAGTCAAAATGACTCCAATTTTTCTACAGAATATCTTGATGTAAAATCTAAAAAGAATAAAGTTTCATATTTAATAATTAATATAATTCCTAAAATATTTAAATCAATGAATAATATTTATAGTATAATATGGAGTCGTGTCTTTACATTTATCATGTTATTTTCTATATCTCTATGTATATTTCATACTTTATCACTACTTATTATTGATAGTATGAGTATTGAAGATTATATCAATAGATTTTTTTGGCATATAATTACTTTCAATAATCATGATACTCTTACTCCCTCCCTAAGTATATATTGGTATATAATGACAGTAATATTTTCCCGTTTTAAACTCCTCTTTCAAATGTTATTTGGGGTCTATTCATTACTTATTATTTTTCCGCTAATTTTTGCATTTAGAAATACACCAACCAAGATAATGGAAACTACAATAGTAATGGTTTTATTTTTTCAAAATCATCCAACATTAATAAATTATACTCTGTGTCTATACTTAATATTATTTGATTTTTCAAGTCATAAGGAAACACATTATTCTCGCTTTATAACTGGTTTATTATCTTTAAATATAGTTGGTTTATCTTTAATATCAAATATCAGACATATCTGGTTAGTAGAAAATCGAGCAAATGCAAATTACATGTACTCTATATGTATAATTATACAAGGATCCTTACTTTTATTAACTAGAGAATGGATACATCTAGCTTATAGGAAACAATTAGAAATATCAAAAAACAAAGTCTTAAAAATCAAACATGAATAATTGGAAATTACTGGTTTATTAATAATAGATATCCTTAATAATAAAAATATACTTTGAAATATTTACAAATTTCTTAAAAATTGCTTGCAAAACAATGCACAAAGATGTATTAATTATCCTATGAATTAGAAATACCGTTCCTAGTATTTAATATTAAAAGTTGAAGATTTTTTATTCTCTTCGAGAATATGCAGAAATTTCGAGTACTATAATAGTTTGAAAACATCTGAATGAAGATCTAAATACTGAGCTAGTTATTATTAGATTGTAATGCATATTACTTTTACATTAATAGACTTCTGTCTCAGATAATACCTCTATCTGCTATTACTTGTTTCATAATTAATTATTCAGCTTCGGCATCACTACTATGTTCAATGTATCCAGCTTCTTGATCTATTTCCTCATCCTCATGTTCTGTACCTTCATGTTGTTCATACACATCTGTAACTACTCCATCTCCAACATCAATATTTACTGGTTGGTCAACCTCTGCAGATGTATCATCATGTAATTCATTAAAAGCCAAGGAATGTTGAGCACGATGATGCATACTCTGTCTTGCTTTATCATTATTGATAATATCAATCATAGACATCGTTCTACCTGTAATAACTAATAAAAAGGATACTACTGTGATAACAGTTACATCACATTCAAAGAATAATCCACCAAATACAAAGAATAAAGCAACTGAAATAATTTCTGAAAATCTCCATGGAGCCTGTTGTCCCAAAGTTACTAGCTTATTTGCAATAACATTCTTTACAAATGGAATAGTTCCTACCGTAACCAAGCATCCTAATGATAACAATATTTCCAAAATACTCTTTGATTGAGCAGATAAGAAAAACTCAGGTTCAAAAATTATAGTTGCAATAAATAGAGCAAAAACGCCACAGAATACCTGGACATTATACAACTTATTGGCATCGCGATCTGTTATATGCAATGCCTTCTCCAAACACACTGCACGGAAAATAGCAGAAGAAATTGCATAAAGGATAGATAAACCCAATAGTGTTGGAGGAACTAAATTGGTATCCATACACACTACAATATATGACAATGCTGTAACTACTACTGTTTTAAATGATAAAAGATTCCTTTGATCACAGAACAAGTAGCGGAATATGTGATGTAGAACTACAGCTAATGCTAATATACATGGATATACTGCTATTACTGGAGTAGACTTTAATAAAATATTTGCAATAGTAAACATTAATAAATAGATACCAACTGGACCTGCATACTCACTTGCTTTACTTAATGTCTCTTCTTTTACTTTATTAAAATCAAATCCACCTAATACATAAGCTAGCATCATTCCCACTAATAACTGAGAAAATGTCACTCCAATTGGGAATGGTATTACATCCAATAATAAACGATACATAATGAACATATTGCATAAAGTAACAAATACAAATAAGCTACTCAGAGTAACTATCGCACTATTTTCATATTTCTCACGCAATATATCCATCAAAGTGCCTGCATTTTTACAGCTCATTGTCGATATGTGCCAAGACTTATAAAATATCAAAATCTAGTACACTAAAATAAAGACAGCCAGATATATAGATATATAGATAATATTTATATATTTCCTTCTAGCCCTTCCTCTAGGTTTAATCCTCTTCTATTTATTCGTTTGGTTATAATTAATGCTGTGATTTTCATCTATTAGCTTGTGTATATGGACATACATCACTATGTATGTAGACACACACACACATCCAAGTATTATTACATAGAGCCTGAAATATATTCATGTGTGGTAAACAAATCCTTCACTTCTTGTCTCATTAAAACGTATCTTTGTGTCTCATAAAAAAATAAAATAGCCTGAATATCCCTAAAGGTAAGAAATTACATAAATAGAATAATATTATATTTTAAACAATTTTGTATCTTAACATATACTTATTGTGTATCTCTATTTTCTATAATAAAACAGAAATCATAGTTACATATAAAAGGCGCCAAAAATGGCGGTCAATGTGCACAGTTCTTAAATATTTAGATATATTAAAGCTATTTATAAAAAAAGGATAATCAATAATAACAAATTACATCCAACCATATTATTACACTAATGAGTTAATTTATTTATATTCAATTATAACTATTCAGTAGTCTCATTATCATATGAGGCCAAAATAGTAGGTGCAATTCTACGTTTAGATTTCATATATATACCATCATCAACATTTACAGATTCATTTGTATATCTATTCTGAAAATGTAAATCTTCAGAGTTATCTTCTTTATTTTTATTAATAGACTTAGATCCTAAATATATTATAGATTTCTCTATATTTGAATTGTTTGGGATATTACTAGGCAAAATGACCTCACCTAGTTCACCATCTTCAAAAAATACAATTGTAATATATCCATCAGAGGATGCTACTGCAAGACTATGGCCATCACTACTCCATGATATATCATTCATACCTTGAAAATGTAAACCTCTAATTGCTATTAATGGATGAATATGTTGTGTATCATATATATATATAGTTCCTGCTAATGTTACAATAGCAAATATATATCGGGGAGTTAGATTATTAGATATTGATATTAAATCTGATGATTTTTGGTTATTTGAAATATACCAACTTTGTGGATTTTCAGGGGCAGTTTTTCTTTTAGTAATAAAACAAGATTGGAATTTTTTATCATCCATGTCACCAGGATATTCTGGTAAAGGAGCAAATGTAACTGGATTGAAGCGAATAGCAGCTGTTGGTCCATCTGGAGATGGTAATACAACAGCTGGATATGAATATTCACTACGTATAAATATATATGAAACTGGAACACACAATGAATTATTATTACAAGCTTCATTTATTGAATATTGCCCTGTTGGAACAGCTAATAAATCTCCATTGGGAGACCAATCAAGTCTTCTAAAGAAGGTAGTTGTTGCTGATTCAGCTAAGAATAAGCAACGACGACGGATATTTGATGAACTTATTTTTGAATTATTGCCTATTGATATATCATCACTAATTATAGCATTATCTTCAGTATCTACTTGTTTTGCCTTAGATACTTCAGAAAATTCATATTTTATTGTTTGAAATAATTTCCATGTTTTAATATTCGAAAGTTTGGAAGATTGTAAATTTGATGACATATTAATATCATTATTTAAAATTTCGTCTTTATATTCTATATCTTTATTCTTATTTTCTATTATATTCTCTTTAGATTCTTCATTATAGGGTATAACTACTTGATTTTGAGACTTTCTTTTTAATTTTGGAGTTTTACATTTCCATAACCTTACTGTTTGGTCAGAACTTTGAGATGCTATAAATTGATCTTTTGGATCCCAGCTAATTCCCATTACAATATGGTTATGCCCATCTAATTGTCTTAAAATTTTACCAGTATGGGTATCCCAAATTGAAACTCTATTATCCTCAGTACCAACTGCAATTTTGCATTCATCTGGGGACCAACTTAAGGAAATAACTGGTGCCATACATCTTATTAAAGTAATTCTTTTCCAATACTCAGGAAATCCTATAATATCCTCAATATTATGGCCAAATAACATTTGTGGTTTCTCATTTGTGGGTTTCCATATAAATAAGGAATCATCCTGACCACCTGATGCTAAAAAATGTCCACTTGAACTAAATCTTACACAATTAACCTCTTTTTCATGACCAATTAGACGTGATAAAATACGTAATTTCCATTCTGAATCTCTTATTATTTCCCATATATGAATAAACTCATCTGCTCCTGCAGTAGCTAAGCGTGATGATCCAGGTTGAAAATCTAATGAATAGACTCTATCAGCAAACTTGCTATCTTTAGAATGCCATATAATTTGTGGTGTCTCTACTTTCATTCTATATATAAATCTTCTTATAAGCTTTATTATTGTATTTGTGGGGTTATCCAGGTCTTAATATAATCTTACGCGTGATACCGCCAACACAGCTTTTGCATTTATATTCAAATAAATTCTTGTCTCTAACTAAATATATAAAAATATAAATTCATATTTAGATTCATTCTATATAAAACAAATTTTGCAGGATTTCATTGGGGTATCGATAGTTTTAATAATAAATAATTAATATCTAATTATGTCTATATATACCGCTTAATATTGTAACTAATATTCAGATTTTTTAGATTAAATGTATTACTAAAGATTATATAAAGAACAAAATACATTAACTAAATAATTCCACAAGATTCAAAAAATTTCTTATATATATTAACTTATAAGAGATGGATCTTTAATTACTTTGTATATAGTATTAGTAAATTCTTGAATATATTGAGAACTACTAGCAATAATATGAAATGTAGGACATTTTGGAATGATCTTAATCTGATCTAAAATTTCTTTAATTGTTTTATTAATAGAAACCTCCCATACAGTATGTTCATATGGATACCCTGATTCATAAAATATACTTAATTTATTCCAAACATATACTTTTTGAGAATCCCATTCAAGAAACCTATCACCTGGAAACATGATTTTTAAATGATCGCTTATTTTAGAATTTTCATTAGCTTCACATATAAATTCACAAAGCATAACCTCATCTAATAAAATCATTATGGGAAATATAAGTTCATTATTTTTTAAGTTTATATTATGATGATGTGTATATATAGCATCATAAATAGCTTCATTTAGCTGATAATTTCTTTCTTTAATAATTAATTGTACTTTATCTTTTTGAGACCTATCTTCATTATTTAAATCTAATATCTTTCTTTTTTCTTCTATACATTCTAATTTATCTCTAGATAATTGATATAATTTTAAAAGTTCTTCATTATTATTATCATATTTTAATCCATGATTAACAAAATTTAATGATTGACGAAAAAGATGCATCTCTAAAGAAGCTTTTGCACCACGATATGCAGCTTTAATATTAGTTGGATCCTCTTGTAATGAATATCTACAATCATTAACACAGTCAACATATCGTTTCATTAAAAGGTAAATATGAGCTCTATTTGAATAAAGTAATGAATTTATCTTTTTATTATTACTATTTTGTCTTATACCACGTGTATATGACAAAATTGCATCTTTATAACGTTTTGGACCATCTTGAAAATATTCATTACCTACTATTCGAAATTGCTCTGCAAGACTTTCTGGTGTTTCATCATCATAAATTAAGGATTGAAGAGCTTGTATATGTACATTATTAGAATCAAGTACATCTTCACCCATAAATAATGGAAATTCCTCCCCTTTATATTTCTCTACTAAATGTTTCAATCTTTCCGGATCTACTTCCCAATCAAAATTGTCATCTTCATTAGTAGTTTGTACATTTACATCTATATTATTCTCTCTCATATTAAAATAGTTAAATTATACTTGTAATAAAGCTTTTATATAAATATAATTAATCGACTTGTCTTTTTTTTCTTTTTTTTCTTTTTTTTTTAACTCTAAAAAGTAATTTTTATTCCAAAATAAAAATGTCAATATGAGATAAGGGTATAGTATTAAAGAGGGCGGTGAATAATGTCTTTATACTTTTATTATAATAATCTTATATATATTGTATAAACAAATAACAAATAGTATAAATTAATATTCAGTATAATTAATTGACTAATATGGACTTAAATATAAGAAATTTGTTTTATTACTTCTATTAAGGATTCAATATTAGGATTTGGTATTAATAATTCTCCAAATGGGATCACAAAGTTTCTAACAAGTATCAATGGACTATGTGCTTCAAATGTAATATTTCTAAGACTCTTACGTACTTCAGAATGATATACTTCTTGAAATATCTTATCTACAATATCCTCAATTAACATATTTGGTGATATTTGCATTAAACATGTCTCATATACACCTTCTCCAATATAACGACATCCATCAATCCAACGTAAATCTGTACTTGCAAAATTCCAACATCTAAGTTTAATCCAATCTAATATTAATTCTTCAGCTATCTTATTAGAAACCTCATTTTCAATTGGTATATTTTCTTCTGAATTTTCTATAACATTCCATGTAGGTAGCACTGAATGTGTTTCACCTACATCTGCTAAATCTAAGAGATTTCTAAAATCAGTATGATCAGTATTACAACATTGAATACCTCCATTTTGACCTGTAATTAAAGATCGGATAAATGAAAAAATTTTAAATGATGACCTACCAATATTTATACTATTCCAATTATTTTCAATTGATGTAAAAGAATTAGAACTAATAAAATATTGGTTCTGTATAAGTGACTTATTCACTTCAGGAAAGGATGATATATTACTTTGTACAAATATATTTCTTGGAGATCCTTGTTGAATATCTTGATTTTGACAACATCCAAATAGATCATCTTCTTGATTTATTATATTATATATATTTGTTTTTGTAAATAAAGTTCCTCTTAAATATGTCATTTCTTCTTTAACACTTTTAGTAGCTTTTGGAACAAGAAATTTAATAAATTCAGGACTTAATGTAATTTTTAAATTATATATTTTAATTCTTAATGATTCATATACACGTTTTAATCTTTGTTTTAATAATTCAATATTATTAGAATTAATATAGATATTTGTTAAATAATCCATATGTATATTAAAATCGTCATCTAATAATATTAAATCCATACTCTTTATAAAGTCCTGAATATTAATAAATTCTGAAGTTTTAAAATAATCACTCCAAGCAAAATTATCTTTATTTATATCTTTATCATTTATTATATTACTTCCTACTTCTTCACAAAACATTTCACCAATAAATATTGAGGTTGAAATATCTTGTTTTATTTCTGCAAAAAATAATATTGAAGATATTAAAATATCTAAAGTTATTGCTTGTGGTATATGACAATTCATTTTAAGAATCCTTATTATATCCAAATTACATGCAAAAGTCTCAATAGCACTAGAAATCACTTGATCATTAGTTATAATATTTAATATATTTTCAAATATATTTATAAGAGATAGGTTATTATTTGATATATTTTGTATACGTGAATTTAAATATTTTATTAAGAAATCCTTTGAAGGATATTGTAATAAGAATCTTAAACTTAAACTTCTTAATGTTGTAATCTTAGCCAAAATAATAAGAAGTGTAAAATATTTTTTATTAAATTCTAATATATCATTATCTTGATTATCAATCATATATATTAATGCAATTGGTAATTTTGAATCTTTATAAAATAAATTTAATATTCCCAAAAGATAATCAGATATAAGTAATGAATTAATACAAATAAGTGATATCATCTCTATAAAATAATTACTATTAATATTATGAGTCCTTCTCCAACTTTCAAATTGACTCAATAATTCTGAAAAACAAATTATATAATTAGATATATGATCCTCATTTAAAAATCTTAAAAAACTCTTATTATTAAAATTTTTCTCATCAATAAGTAAGGTAATACATGTATTATAATAGTTTAAAGATTTTACTAAAAATCTATTTTTCCAAAGTAAATATGCATCTGTCATAAGACTATCTATTTCAGATAATGGCATCAATGTAATATATTCTGATAAATTCTTAGGAATTATGAAAGGTATCCAAGATTTTGGATATTTCACTGTTTCCAATAATAACCACTTTTCTAATTTTAATAGTCCATTACCTAGGGAATCTACTAAGGGTAAATGAATTGTATCATAACCCTCAGGATTATCTTCAATTTCAAAATTCCACCATATTTCTTTCTTAGAATTACTATTACTATTAGTAATATTTATAGTTCCCTGAATTACAGTACAATATACTAAACTATGAATAAAAAAATAATTTTGTTTTTCTTCAATTTTTTCATATTCAATTGTTGATACACCAAAATTATTTCTATCATCTCTTATTGGTTTTATCCAAATTTGAGGTTTAATAATCTTAAAATGAACATTTCTATTCTTTCTTAATGATAATCTTAAACATTCTAAAAAAGATAAATTCTGAAGATTTGGTGATTTTCTAATAGATATATTGTCAATAAAAAATTCATAACCAATAAGTGGTAATATATCTACATTTTCTGGAACTTCAAAAATATAATTTTGAGAAATTATACTACTTAAAGAATACCAAGGATTTGTTACAATATTATTTGTATATATAGAAGAAGGAAATAATGGTAAAGAATCACCTTTTTTACTATCACACATATATCTTAATGAAATATCTATCAGATCATCACTCCTTAAAATCTTATTACCAACATATGGTTTATTTTGTTTTTTAATACCAGATAAATCAATAATCATATTATTTATAAGATAATTCTTATACTTCCTTTCATCTATAGATATATTATTACAAAAAACCAAATTTCTCATATCAGATTCTCTTTTAAATATACAAGTTTCAGCACGATCCATTGTTTGTATCATTCTTTCTATATTATTTGTATTTTCATCTTTACAATAAAGGTTCATATATAATTCATGTGATTTGCCACGTCTTAAAATATTCATTGAATTAGAGTTATCTTGATATGACATACGACTTATGTGAAATTCTAAATCTATTAAATCATTTACATCATTAGAAAAACTTATTAATTCCTCATTAGATATTCCAGAATTCTTATTTTTTATTATTTCACCACAATTCCTATCCTTATAAACCATTCCTATATCATCACTTCCTTTAAATAATGAACTAGATAACCCCATTATAAAATAACTAATCAATATAACTAAAACTTATACATAAAGAGAAATTTAACTTATATTAGAAGATAAAGGATTACACAAACTATATAATTTTATAAAAAAAGAAAAATACCGCCAAATTTCCCGCTAAAATAGATTCCCTTAATAATTTGTAAATAGAATTTTATTATTATTGTTTAATAAAAGACAATTTAGTAATTAAATATGCCTTTTTTTTCTTTTTTTCTATCTCTTTTATTCTCAAATTATTAATATTAATATATATTATAACTTACATATAAGAACAAATCTCTATTTTCCCTTGTTTTCTCTGTAGTTTAATTCCTTCTGATAAATCAGAAAAGTGTAAAATTTCATCTTCTGGTTGCGATAATTCATCATCTTCTTCTTTAAATAAATTTATCTTAAATAGATCTTTTAATTTTTCAAATTGGCCTTTCCCAAGAAATATTTCATAATCTTCAACAGTAAGAAGATCTTGGAATCTTGGACGTTCTTTAGGATTTAAAATTAACATTCTACTAAGTAATCTAACATATTCTAATATTAAAATAGATGGGTAGTATTTAAATATATAATTAAATTTTGACTTTTTTTTTCTTTTTAAATATATTTCTTATTTAATATTACTTACCTGGTGTCCAAGTAGATTCTTTTGCAAGTTCCATAAGTCCATCTTTTATATATTTTTCAATATTCACTAGATCTGTTTGAGTAGGTTTATATAATATAGAAATTGATAGAAAAACCATAGCAAGACAGAATACATCATTCTTATAAAAATCTATTTGTTCTTCTAATTCAGTATATGTTTTATAATTTGGATGACTTAATAATTTATTGAGTTCTGGAGATATATTATAAGGTATATTTGCCTTATTCTGTACAATATCGATATACCATTCTCTAATATTACATGGTAACATAAAATCCCCTAATAATAATACAAAACCAGTAGTACTAACATATATATTTGATGGTTTAATATTTCCATGATATACTTCAAACATTTCTAAAAATGCTAAAGCCCTAATTATTAATAATAAATTATAATGTAATAAGCCACAAGTATAATAATATCGATGTTTAGCACCTGATATATTTGAAATAATATTTTCTACATTTCCATTTTCACAATAAGGGCTAATTAGGGCCATTGAATAACGAGATTTATATTTTGTATGGTTTAAAGGTGTGTCAATTGTAGCTATTAATGGTAATATTCCTGATTCTTGAAAATCCCCTCCACAATATAATAAAATATATCTCCATTGAGCTCTCATTATTTTTTCAGATTGAGTAGCTAAAGTTGTAAGTATTCTCCTATTTTCTAAACTTTGAGTGACAAAAAATCTTTTACCATTATCTAAAATAGTTATAGATGAAGGAATCTAAAAAAAAAAAAAGATAAAAAGATAAATATTTAATTAATTTTATTGTTAATATTGACTTATTATATACTTACTAATTTTGCAGAAAATTTCATATCTTTTGTATCAACTTGTGGGGGTTTATCTTCTACATCTTTATTTTTATCTTTTTTATCTTTATTATTTTTAACTTTTTTTTTATTTCCATATATAACTTCTTTACTTGTAATACTTATTGAAGGTGGTTTAAGACCTTGTGATATGTAAAATTTTTTACGTGTTTCATTCCATTGATTTTGAATCCAATTTTCAAATTCTTTATCTCTATTTATCTGCTTCTGTAATAAATATATCCAAGGAGCATCTATACGATGTAAATATGGAGGTAAAGATTTCTGATCCCATCTAAATAATAATTCAGTCTTATTTAGACGTGAAATACTACGTTGAATTTCTTTTTTTTGATCCTATTAAAAAGAAATTATAATATAAAAAAATTGTAATAATATTTATGTCGTACCTCAAGTTGATTTTTTATATTTTGTGCATTTTCTATAAATATATTTGGATCTTGTATATCATTTGGATCTATTACATTAAAATCTATATCATGTATATTATTAGTTTTTGAAGTCGTCATTTCTTGTAGAATTTGTTTCATTTGATTATCACATTTAGTAATATCATCTTCTAATTTCTTCCTAAGATTAATTTTTACAAGATTAAAATTAATAAAATAATAAATAAGATTGAATTAATATTTTAATCATTATTTAATAAGATCCAGGGTTAAAAAAAAAAAAAAGATATAATTAGAAAACATTGTTTAAAGCTCAATATATATATTATAAACTAAACTACTAAATATATTCATTATATACTTACAATTGTTCTTTTAATTCCTCTAGAGAATCATTAACATTATTTTTAAGCTCCCATGATTCTCCATAATATGATTTACCTGGTAATCTCTTACTTGGAATCCATCCAGCATCCCATACAATTTTAGTACCATATAATCCATAATTAATAGAACTTTTTGAAGAGTTCATCATATTATAATATAAAAGAAACAGAAAAAAATAAAATTATTTTTTTTTCCTGTAATTTATTCTTACATGCAAAAACCCTAAAAACTAAAATATAATAATAAAAAACCCTGATCAACCCGCCTAATATTTTAACAGGTTATTACCAATAAATTAAAAAAGTTCAAATTCCTGTATTTATCATATGTTATACATAGAATTTTATAATAGTGGATATGAAATCCAGGAAGAATACAAATAAAACTTTAGATAATGCCAAGATTATGGAACAAGTAAAGATAGAAGTTCCACATTATAACGATGGTCCAGAAATACCATTAACTGAAAATCCTCATTTCTTTGCATTAATAAGATTTTTAAGTTTACTTAATGAAACTAATCTAAGTATTAAATGGACATTTACAGATATTGAAGAAGCTTTTCAAAGTAATGAACCTACAGATTATTGTAAAAATTTACATCTAAAGTTATTAGGATTACTTGGAAAAAGATTTCCTCCGAATGTTACATTAGAAAGAAATTTAACAAAATTTATTGATGAAAGAGTGATTGATATTGAATTTATGTTTTGGGATAAAATTGAAAGTATGAATAAAGAATTAAATTATAAAGAAGAAAAAGAAGAAAAAGAAGAAAATGATGTAAATTCAATGAAATTAAATTATAATCCATATAGAAATTTAGAATATAAAGATGTAGCGTTATATGAAAGGCTTAGAACTATTAGAATTTTGATTAATTGTTGTATTCAGGAAAGTAAACAAGTTAGAAATGCTATACAATCACTGGAGAATTATAACAAAAAGTGTCAAAAACCAATAGCTGGATGTTGTTTTTTTGGAATTTCTTCTTTTTTAGGTAATGATGAATTAGGTTATCATTATTGGTATATTACATCTGTGGATGATGATACAACTTTTAAATTATACCGTGAAGACCCACAAAATGGTAATGTAATTTTATTATCTGATAATTCAGATACTCTCTGTACAACCTATCGTTCATTTTTAGAAGATAATCAATTAGAAGAAATTGGTAAAATTTTAGAAAATAAATATCAAATAGTAATATCAGCAGAAAAAGCTAAACTTAGAAGAATTAGACAAATGAAATCAATAAGGAATCAACTTGAATCTTCATGGGGTAATTGTGCTCCGACAGAAGCTATGCTTACAGGCGGAAGAACTAGAAGGAAAGCTACTTTAAATATTGATTATTCATTTTCTAAATATAAAGGTCAATATGAAGATGAAACAAATGGAAACTTAGTAAATAGTTATTCAAATAGGAATCCTATAGATAGAAGTGATCGTCTTGCTTTAAGAAATGCTAAAAAAGAACGATTTGAAGAACAAGAAAATGAAAATCAATATGAAGATGAACAAAAACAAAAATATAATGAACAAAAAATAAATATACAATTGAAACAAGATTTAAATAATCAACAATTAGATAATAAAAATATTCAAGATAAAGTAACGCATATGTATTCACCTCAAATTGAAGATATTAAATTACCAAATAAATTAGTAAATGAAATTCCAATTAATCACCAAATTTCTAATAACATATTACGAAATTCTAATACAATTTCAGGTTTAAATATTTTTCCAACAAATATAGGTCAAATATCAAATTCTAATAATGATCATATGAATATGATTATACAAACAAGGCAATTTGTTCCTGTAATTAATACTAATCAATATCAAATTCCTATATCTTCATTTATACAACAGTCTAATAATATTGATAAATGGAATTTAAATCAATCTCAAGGTACTACAAATATTGATTTTAATTGTTTATTACAAAATATTGATAGTCAGAAACAACAACAAATTGTATCTAATCTTTATAATCATAATAAAAGTTTAATGTAAAATATTTAATAAACATTAAAAGTACTTGATAATTACTTTATGAGTTATAAATCTTAATATTATGTAGACAAATATTTATCAGATATAAACTAAAATTATATCATTCAATATATTTTATTACTAAATTTTTTATATTTATATTTCATTGTTTATATATAAGTCATATTTAGATACTTTTAAAGATTGAATAGTATTCAATTATTTAATTATCAGCGCTGTTTTTACTAATAAATAAATAAGTTATCCGTGATATCTAATAATTCACAATATATTAGAAATAAACTTTACCTTTTTTTTTAAGATTTATTAATGGATAAAAACTATGGATATTAATTATTCAAAAGTAACATATATAACTTTGGAAACTTTACAGAAATATTTGGATATATTAATAAATAAGTAAGTTTACTTTTTTATTAATCATTATCTAACATTAAATATAATATTAATATTATATATATTAGAAATATAGGTTTGTATGGTATTATTATTACAGATATTGATGGAGTAATTATACTAAAAGGTACTTTTTTTTTTTAATATTAATAAAGTATCTATAAATATTTATTTACACTTTTTTTTTGTAGCTATATCTGAAAATAAAAGAGATATGTCTCAATTAATATTAAATCCTCTTTTATCAGGAATTTTTACAAACCTTTGTGAATCATCAAAAAAATTAAGACAATTAGGAAAGACAAATTTCATTATAGTAAGTTTGTAATAAATAAACATTGCATTATTAATTAAATTATCAACAAATTTTGTATTTTCTATATAAATTGTTTAAGTCTCATATAGATTCTGAAGTGCTTATACAAGTTAATTTTTACCCATTAATTATTCGTTTATTTGGAGATTTGAATTATGAAGGTAAATAAAAGTATATTCTATTTAGTTCCTTTTTTTTTTTTTTTTATATAGAATAAATACAAATGATTATAATAATAATTCATTTTAATTATTTTAGGTGAAATTTTGAATCTTGTTCCATTACTAAAGGACTGTTTTTCTGGAGTCCGTGAAGGTATAGAATTAGTATTAAATTCTGAAGATACTAGATCTAGTTGATAATTAATATCTTGAATAATTAAAAATAAGGGGTATCTTTTAATTAATATTGAATATCTTTTGATAAAATATTTTATATTAAATTGTAATTAAAATAGTATAATTCTATGATATTTTAAATCATTGTAAGATTATTAAATAATTAGTTTAAAACTTTATAATATTAATATTATATTAAAATCTTGAAACTTAAATTATATATGTTAAATATAATCAATTTTTTTTATTAGAAATTAAAATAATGTTTGAAGATTATAATACCAATATAAAATTATAATACTTATACTTAATATTAAAATACTGAATATATAAATTATTAAAATATTTATACTTAATATCCCAAACTTATTACTTCAAATTAATATTAATTATAAAAACTTAAAATATAATTTAAATATCTTTTATATATTACAATAAATCAATTATCTTTTTAAAACAATAGTAATTTAAAATCTTAAAGTATTTATATAGATTATTATATTAGAAACAAAGATATTATCTTTTATTCAAATTTAGACAATATATTATAATTTACAGATTATTATAAATAGTAAATTAAATCTTATTAATAATTTTCAAGTACAATATAATTTAAATGAATTTAATTCCTTTTAAGATAAATTAATTATTATAAAATAAATTAATTAAAGAAAATTTCCTATTTTAACTAAATCTTATTAAAGAAAATCTAAAAATATAAAATTGCACCATGGCGCCAACTACTAGTGCATCAACCGCCATAAAGAAGGGGTATCTCTAATTTAAGGAGATATATCTAATTCTCTATTCTTAAGATTTATTATATTAAGAAGATACATACCAATAGTCATAAGAATTATAAATTAGAATATAAAGTATACTTATACTTTATATTTACAGTAATATTTATATTTCTATTGGAATAATATCAAGGTCTCCAATTATTAAATGAAATTTCAATTTCACAAAAAAAAGTTATATAATAGTTAATTCATGTTAGATACATAAGATCACTGAGAATAATCTTACCAATGACTAATTTAGATGTACAAGAGTTTGATAATAACATGCAAGATAATGAACATAGAAGTAAGATTTTAAATAACGAAGATTCAACTTTGAATAGTTCAGATAAACATATACATTCATATAAAAGTAGATTTTCTACGACAGAAAAGAAATGTCTTGAAGAAATGAATAATATGTTATTAAAAAGTTCTTATAAATATGCCCCGATAGATTCAACAACTGATAAAGAAATTTCATCAACAAATTGGAGTAGAGAAGAAATAGCATTATTTTGTTTAAGAAGTTATGGAAATGATGTAGAGCAAGCTTGTAAATCTTATAAAGCATTTACTACACTTAGATATATATATAATATAACAAAAAGTTTTGATTTATCTGTATGTAATCCCATAATTGTATCACAACTTAAGAGTGGGAAAATTACAATATTAGATAAATTAGATCTTCATGGAAGAGTAGTAATAATGATTAATTTACATTATAAGAAACATGATATAAGTCCTGTAGACCAAATTACTGCTCTATTTTTATTTATTACAGAAATAATAATGAGGGAAAACCCTTTTTCAAAACCAGCACAAAGTAATGGTATGATTTTATTAGTTAACTCTAGGAAAACTAGACAATGGGAATTCAAACTTGATATATGTCTAAGATTATCAAAGATATTATCTAATTACTTTCCAATTAGACTTGGACAAATTCTAATATTTAGACCACATAGAATTGTAAAAATGGTTTTCAAGGTTATTTTCTTAGTTCATGTAAATTTGAGAAGGAAGTTTCAGATAATTAATAAGTTATATGAATCACCTGGTTCAATAACAGAATTTGATGCTTTATCTCACTTTATAGATAAATATTATATTCCTACAGAATATGGTGGATATTATGAATTTGATTCGCATACGTTTTGGTCTGCAAAAATTCTTGAGTATAATCAAACCACTGTACAATATAATTTACAAGATAATAATGTTGAAACGCCAACTATAAATATTTTGAAAGCAATTGATTGAGAATATTAATGATATATTGGATTTATTAAATTGTACTTAAGAATATATTTAATTTTTTTTTTTAAATAAATGTATTATAAATGTGTTATTTCAGATTTTTTCCAATTCAATAGCCCAGTTATTTGAATCAAAATATATTTGCTTAATAGATATAATACTCTTATCTTCTGTTTGGGAATGATAAAGATTTATACCATGATTACATATATCTATTATTTCATACTCTTCAAAGAAATGGTAGTATCTTTGAAGTGGAATTAAATATCTCTCAGGATGTACGTGTATAATGTGTTTTTTATTATTAGATGAATTATAGGTTTTATATGGTGTAGTTAAAGACTTATGTGTAATTTCTTTATTATCTTGATCTATAATTACATTTCTTACATAATCATTATTTTTCTCATTTCCCAACTTTGAATACTTTTTTTGTAAGTGCCATGGTACTAGACTATCTTTTGATGTAACAGCTCTAACACCAACAGTATCAGCTACTTGATTCCATGACCATACATATATAAGAATCTTTCCACCACTTTTTTTAGCACATCTGATTAATTCAGAAACAGCCTGAATTCTCCTTTCACTATTAGAAAGGTGATGAATTACTGCAATACATATAATTCCATCAAAAATATGAGATCTGATATTAAGTTGAGTACAATCATCTATAAATAATGCTGAAGAAGAATTTTTTGTTTTTGCGATTTCAATCAATGATTTACATCTATCGACACCTATTAAAAATATATTTAAATTTTTTGTACATTCAAGATATCTTCCATTTCCACATCCTACATCTAAAATAATAGAACCAGGTGAAAATGAAGCAAGAAAATTTTTTACTTTTGGCCACGGTATGCTTCTAGTATGTGAAAAGTGTTCTGCCATAGTTTCATATACATCATGAACATACTTTGATTCTAATAATTCATAATTTATTGATAACATATTATCACTTTTATCAATAGTATCAGGAAATACCTCTTTAACTGGCTTACACTGTTTATCTGAAGGTTTTATATTAATTATAACATTACTTTTTTTATATTTCTTTACCATATATATTCAGAATAAAATAGGAATCTCTTTTCTTCTTATCTATAATAGAATACAAATATTAAGAAATGAGATTCCAAATATAGGAAACATTTAAGTATTATCAGCGCGTAGGAATAGTTATCCTAACATTACAATACAACCTCAAGATCTATGAAAACAGTAATATTGTGAATAGGTGCAATATGATATTACAAAGAAAAAAAGCATATGTTATAAAGTTGAGATCCTGTATTAACTAAAGAAAGTTACTTTCTGTATCAAATGATAGATAGCTAGGATTAACACGAGAATTCCGACGTTTAGTAAAGTTGAGTTCTAACTTTTTATCTTGTAGACCTTGTGTATCTAAATGAACATTCTGTCTCTTAGAGTTTTTATTTAGTGATTCCTTATCTATATCTTTAAATTCTTTGACTTGTATATGATTAAGTTCATATGAAGAAGTTTTTGAGTCACTTTTTCTATTATTATTAAGATTAGAAGTACTAAGTGAAAAGAGTTTGGGAGCAACTTCATTCAACCATTCGGGTTCTACAGATGTAACTGTATTCATATATTCCTTAACTGTAACAATAACTTCATGATATACTATATAGTCAGGTATATATCCACAATTGTATAATGAACTAGATGGATGTAAATAAGCAGGCATAGATGTTCTTAGATTTACATATTCACCTATACCTCTAATTTTAGCACTATTATGAAAACAACCACTACAGATTGATTTACGTACATTATCCCACTTCTTAATATCTAGAGTTGGTTCTAAAGATGTAGATATTTCATGAGATTCTATTATCAAATTATTATATTTATTTGAAATTCCTTTCTGAATTAAATAAGGATCTTTCATTACATTTAAATATAATTCCTTAATTTGATAGAAAACATCTTGTGCCTTCTTTAGAGCTTTGTGATGAAGGAAATGTTTTTCACACCATTTAGGATTATAATTATGACGTTTCCATTGTAAATATACATTAAGAAGGGTTAAATGGTCACTTTCTGGTACTACAAATTTTTCTCTAGTAGCATCACTTTCTTCTTCCCTACCTCTTGGTCTAAAAAATATTGTTGGAACAGATAAAATAGCTACAATAACAATAATTTCAGAAATACAATTTAATTCTGAAGCAGTTATAAGGGTTTTTGCTAATGGTGGATCCAGAGGAAATTTAGCCATCAAATTTCCAATATTTGTAAGATTTCCATCATCATCTAAAGCTCCTAAAGACCATAATTGATACAAAGAAGTTAATATTGAAGATTCTGAGGGAGCATCCATAAATGGGAAACTTAATATATCATTAAAACCTAGTGTTTTTAAAAGAAGAACAACATTTGCTAAATTTGTTCGTTGTATTTCAGGTATATTTGATGTTAACATTTCACCTAGAAATGCCTTTTCAGTATACATTCTATAACATATACCTGGAGCTGTTCTTCCAGCTCTGCCACTTCTTTGTTGTGCATTAGCTTGACTTATTGGGACTACTTGTAGACTATCCATACCTATTTTAGGATTATAAACTTTTACTTTACAAAAACCACAGTCAATGACAAAACGAATTCCTTGTAGAGTTAAGGAAGTTTCAGCAATATTTGTAGCTACAATAACCTTTCTGTATATACTCGGTTGAAAAATTTTAATTTGTAAATCAGATGGTAGTTGTGAATATATAGGTAGAACTAAAAGAGGAGATACTCCATCTTCTACTAAAAAACTCATTTTTTCTGCAATAAGCCAACATGTAGCTTCAATATCTTCTTGTCCAGTCATAAATATTAAAATATCACCTCCATTAGAAATTTCTTCACTATTACCACTTTTTTGCAAGTTACATCTCATATCTGAACAATGAATCTGTAAGCATTGTCTAACAACAGACTCAATGTAATCTTCAGATTGAGTACGGAGATATTGGATAGTAACAGGAAATGTTCTTCCAGGTATTTCAAATATTGGAGCTCTTCCAAAAAAGTTGGAAAATTTATCAGAATCCATTGTAGCTGAAGTTACAATTAATCTAAAGTCTCTACGTCTACGTAGTATACTTTTAAAAATACCAAATAATACATCAGTACTTAGACTTCTTTCATGTGCCTCATCCATTATTACTACACTATAGCGTTCCAATTCAGGATCAGTCAAACTTTCTCTCATTAGCACACCATCAGTCATATATTTTATTACAGTTTCTTTGCTAGTAAGATCTTCAAAACGGATAGTATATCCAACTTTTGTTCCCAATTTCACATTCATTTCCTCTGATACACGTTTAGCTACGCTGACAGCTGCTACACGCCTTGGTTGAGTACAAGCTATTATTCCATAATTACTATATCCTGCCTCATAAAGGTATTGAGTTAATTGTGTAGTTTTCCCACTCCCAGTTTCTCCAACAACTACTACAATTGGATGTTCATAAATAAGATTTAAGAGTTCCTCTTTCATAGCAAATACTGGGAGTGTTTTTCTCACTTGTTGCATGTCTCTATATGAAGCTTTATATAACTCATTATTATCATTAATTTCTGCATTGTAATAATATTCAGAATTATATATAGAGGTATTAGTTTGCTTCACACTTTTATAATGTGAGTCTGAATTATACAAAGTAGACTTAGTACTATTATTTGAATATTGATTCTTATCCTTATTTGTAAGATTATCATGGTGCTTTTTATAGTCTACATCAAGGATTTCGTTGGTATCTATATTACTAGATTGTATATTAAGAGCCTCAGTATATCCTTTTCCATTATTTCTAGATATCTTTGAGTTATCCATAGAATGAGGTATATTCTTCATTCTACTATATACTTTATCTTTAGAATAAATATCAATGCCAACAAGAGTACCCATTTTAGATCCAGACAGTTCCCAAAATCGATGTTTCATATTATTCTTATCTTCCTGTTCTTTTAAATTTCTTAAAGTTGCACTCCCACGAGAAGCCTGTTTAGCTAAATCACTCGATAAGTCCTTTACTATTGAAATTGGATTCTCTAGATCATTACGTTGAAAGAGAGTTTCATGTCCTAGTAAAAATGGAGGAACTACACTATTTACAATTAAGTGGATTCTTTTATAGTTATCATCTGCAAGATCTGATACAAAAAACTCATCAGACTTTCCTATTAAGGTATTTATAGCCACAGCTCCAGAATGCCCCAAACGATTAAGTTCCCATCTTTGATTATCGACATTACCTTGATACCTCCTCAAGTTACCTTTGAAATTCTTCCCAAAACCTACAGACTGTCCTGAAAAATCTTGTGAAATACCTTCTATTAGTGAAATATGGTTATGTAGGAAACCTCCTACAGAATTCTCAAAGGAGTCATACCACATCCGTTCAATATCTTGTTCAGAAGCCCCCACCTCCATCAAACTAAAATCAAGTAAATTTCATATCACAATTATATAGTTAAGTTTCGTACTTGTTTCTCTAAAAATTCCAAAGTACAGTAAAATGGATATATTCATCGACCTTTACAAGCACAATTAAGTCTTTGGTTAAGCGCCCAACTATGTATTTGCACATCAAGAAGCGGTATCACTATATCTCATTTAAGAATTCCCTAATATAGGAGAATTAGTAGCTGTAGAGCATGTTGTATAGAGATTGTCACTATGATAAAACAACCCACTTTGCCTATGTAAGAATGTCAAGTTATTGTCCCCATGATCAAAGGTCATTACTACTTGTTTATTAGCTTCATCCTTCATTAACACATCATGATTCTGAGAGTTTGATACTTGGAGTGTTCCTACAGAGTTCATCTGTGTGTTTACCAATACAGCCTTATTAATATTATGTACTAAACTATTTTCATCCATATAACGTGAGTTAAATGGATAGAATATAGGTGAGCAATGGAATGAATGTGCTGGCGAATTTGTATTTGAACTGAAGGATGAATATGGCGATACAGGGAGTGAACTAGGAGAGGACAATATGAATGGATTCACTACACTTGGTTGGTTCATTCTTGAGTGCATTGCTATTAATGTGGAAACACGAATACCACTCAGAAGTTTTTCAGGAATAGTATGATGTCTGTGTATCAAAAGCATTCCCGAAAATGCCTTATCATATGAAATTCCTATTGGAGATTTACTGTTATGACTCTCCAAGGCATGAATATTCTCAATTGATAGAGAAATTACTCGCCGAATTAGCGGATCTAGATAAGGCATATAAGGTCTTATATCTGAGTCATAATCCAAAAGGCATAGATTAGTATACAATAATTGTTGATGGTTCGGAACCTGCAATACAGGATCTAGGCTGAATAGAATATGAATAAGGACACTCGCAGCAATTCTACTACCTGGAACAAGTAGATTGATTCCAGAGTACAGAGCTAATTCACTTGCAAACATTATCTTTTCAAATAATGCCCCATAATCAATTCTGTCTCTGACTCCTAAAACAGCCTGTCCAACAGTTGTATTAAGACCTATTTTGTTTATCCAGCATGTACCATTTCGGCAACAAGGATGAGTTTCAGTAAATTCAGATATCATCTGAATGTATGTACTACTCCATCCACTTGAACTTATATATGTGAAAGAAGCATACAATGCATCCACAAGATGCTTCAAACGAGACAAATAATGTAAGGTCATATGAGCTGGGGTCTTATTAAGGAGGGAAGGGCCTCCATATTTAGAAGTTTGTACGAGTAATTGGATCTGCATTTCTACAATATCTCGATTAGATCGAATAATTCCACTGCTTTGAACAAATCTATGTAATGGGGGTAAACCTGGACAATGACGTCTATCATGGCATTCTCCAAGGCATTCTCCTAAAGATGCAGCTGTTACTACAGCTGCTGCAAATGTCGCAGCTAAAGAACTACGATCTAATTTCTTTCTAGCAGATGGATCTTTTTCTAAGCAAAACATATACTGATCTATAAGGCCTGTAGCCAAATGAAAAGTACTTTTTTCCCAAGCTAAACGATGAGCCACATCACTTATCCAGCTCATTACCAATTGTCTTTGGTCCAATTGTAGAAAGCATCCTGATGAAGTATATACACTGTGATGTACTTGAGCCATCTTTTCACGTCTATACAAGTCTTCCCAATCCATAATACTCATGGTTAAAGATTCTTTTGGGAGAATATCTTGAAATCTCCCAGAAATCATCCAACGACGACATGATGATAAGGAACTGTTGATTTTTTGTGGTTTAGAATTGTTCACTTCTTCACACACATCATTAATATTCATATTTTAGTACTGAATAATTAGAGGAGGCTTCCTCCAATTTAAATATGATATTTGGAGTTTTCCAAAGGCACATACAAATATATGGATCTTTAACACTGTAATGGTTTCTTCGTCTGTTCTCCAAATTATGATTACAATAATTTATTTCATTGGCTACGCACTTGTCAGTTTCCGTATCTTTAAGAGGGGTTATTCGTATCCAAGTTTCTTTGGCGTCACGAAAAAAAGGTAGCAAGAAATGTACATGATACGCTGGATACCAGCTTCCCAAAAGCCTCACTCCCACCAAGTAGCACTTATGTCTCTAATACTCTTGCCGGATATTTAAACTTTGTCTTTATATAGCGAGCCTAATATAATTACGTATCTAATGCCTCCAAATATTACTCCTCACACATTGTGCATTCCAAGACAGTATCCAAATAGGCGCCAACATATATTACAAATTTAATTTGAGAAAGGTGGAATTTAATATATGGATTCTAGTAATTATACATATTATATCTCTATGTAACTATTGTCTCCTTTGGATTTATATGTATAAAGTTTATTTTTACTAAATATAAGATTTTGGATTTCCTACCATTCATTACTTTTTATTGTTACCTTATGTTTTATAAGCGTGGATTCTAAATTTGCAAGTATATTCAAATATTAAGATTTATATCAAAATAAGATATATCTAATTTTTTATTAGCTAACTAAAATTATCTGAGAGTTGTTGAATAATTATTTCTACTCTTTTCCTTGAGTATTTCATAATACTGAGAATACATGTTATGAAGGCATTTTGAACTTCAAGATCTTTGATTATACATCTAGCTACATATATACATATTGCAGTTGCAGCTAATGAAGGCCTTAATTTCAAAAACTTGCTTAATTTCAAGGCTTTAAGAGCGGTTTTATTGCAATTTCTCAATAACTTTTTATAATATTTACTAGGAAGATTAGCATCACTCTCTACTAAATGTGTTATGAATGAGAATGAAGATGGCACTTCAACCTGGAAATTTGATAAACTCCAAAGAGATACCTGCATATCATTTATATGCTTCTTCATTAAAGATAAGTGTTTCTTAGTTTTTATAAGTGCATCTGGTGGTTCATGAGACACCTGTCTCAATGAAAGTACATGTTCTAATAAAACTCTTATAGAAGGAGGTTCAATCTCTTCATAATTTGCTGCTAATGCTATACATGTTACTACAAATACTATTAATTTCCAATCAAGCTCCTTTTTCTTATAGTTTGAGGGCATTTTATTCATTAAATCGTCCCAATTTTTAATTCCAATATTCATTAAATATGTCCCTACATACATAGTTTGATGTGTTACCTTTGCATGTTCCATTGTATCTATCATATAGTTTTGTATTATATGGATATTTAAAGATGATAATGGAGATTTATGGAGGTTGAAGGGTTCCCATCTCTTAGCCTCTAGCTTCTTCATTGCAGTAATAAAGCTTCTGATCTGTCTCTGTTTGTATTGTGCTTCTTCTATATAGGTATCTGATTTCATTACTTTATTATATAGGATAATAAATTATTATGTAGTTTGAGAGATTGTAGTCATAGATTTCTAGTTCATCCCTAATCATATATACTTTACAACAGTGCACTTTTCTTTTTTTGTTAGTCGTTTGGGCTAAGAGTATTACATGTCTAGTGGACTTTTTGGCGCCACATATATTAAGCTTGAGTATTATTTTAGGTAAGGTTTTTATTCTAAATTAAATATCCAAGATGATAATTATATTCCCTGTACATCTAATATAAATAAATAATAAGATTATTAGATATAAATTCTAGTTTGTTTAATAATATGGGATATGAAATAGATATGACAGATTCCATCATTAATTCAAGGTCTAGCTTTGAAAACAAACTGAAAAATAGCTTAGGAACATTACAGAGAATGATGGCAAATCTAGAACAAGAAATAAGAACTGCTGAACAGCGTAAACTGTCTACAAAAGATGTAAATGGGTATAGAGAAGGTTTGAAACAGATATATGAGATTAGTAATAATATTGACAACTTATTACGAGACTGGAAGATTGAATTAACAGGAGACCCAGTGCAATATAATTTATCAAAAAGCACTTATGATAAATATCAACGTTTATATAATGCACAGATATCAGGAGTAGATGAGATCCATCGTAGAGCTAGTGAATTATTATGTAAAACTGGGGACTTTATAAATCCGAACAGTACAGCGGATCTAGTTCAAGATGATGATTTCGAGGATGATTTTGAAGGTGAATATAGTAATATACCATATAATGCAACTTCATACATATTAGATATTGGTAAAGAGACAGAACTTGACAACTATGGTATAACGTCATATGTGCATCAATTTAAAAATGTAGATACACAAATAGCTCAAGAGACAGCCATGGGGATTGGTCATATACAATCTCAAATGTATGAGGTTAGTCAAATTTTCCGAAATATTGCCTCTATAGTTAATGAACAGGGAGATACAATTCAAAATTTAGAGACTTCCATAGATAACACAGTTTATACTACTAAGCAAGCCATCAATGAACTTCGAAAAGCCTACAATTCAAGTAGTTATCGAATACCGCTATTAATGTCATATGGCTTGCCATTTTTCTTATTTTTGCTTTTAGTTTTGATCTTAATGTTATACTTTTTTATTTTGGCCTTTAAGAGATAAAGCGCTTTATTTGTATGGCATTTTCGTGGAATCTGTCTATTGAATCCCACGGGAAACTTAGAATATCTAATACTAGTTTTCCAGAAATTAAATATTAGATTATAAAGTAGACTAGAATGTACAGAATATTAACCACAATCTTAAGGAAAATATATCTTATTCCTTCAGGTAGTGGGTGGATGTCCATTTTATTATCCATAACAGGAAGTATAGTACTATTACCATTTGTTTATTTTGTGATAATATTGAGTTATATAGTGAAGTTTCTAGATAAATTATGGTATATCATTAGTTTCTTTTTATATATTGGGGATAGAGATACTTTATTGGAACCACTTAATGATTTAGATTACTTGATGTGGAGAACTTCTATGCATAGTCAGCCTCTTATAACATGTTTCTTTGTTATTGATAAGATACCATTTAAACAGATACAAAAGGTTTTAAGCAGTAGAATTAGATATAAAGATGCGTTTGGAGGTTTCTTAGATAACCAAAATCATATTAAGAATAATTCGCGTTTTTTTTGCATTGTAAAGAGGATTTTTGGTAGGCTTTGGTTCGTTTATGTAGATAAAAAATATAAAATTGAGGATCATATTTTGAATATCTCTCCAAAAGTTGCAAGGTTAATCTTAGATAATCCAAGTATGATAAATGATAACGAAAAAGAAAATGAATCTCTTATAGATGTTGTACATCTTTTAAATAATAGAAGTACCTATTATAATAGAAATGGTAATGTAGATATAGGCCCTTTATCTAGTGATGAAATGCGAAGATTTTATGGTTTATTATCTAACTCTGGTGGAAAGCAGCTTACAACTAAGAAACCGTTATGGAGAATTTTAGTTTTGGATAATGTATTATGGAAAAATAGAAATAGCAGTGTGATAATTGGGCAGTTCCATCATGTCATTGGAGATGGATCAACATTATCTCAATTTGTCATAAAGACAATTTTAGATAATGATGAGAAGTGTCCGAATATGAGTCATAATGCTCATGTCACTAAATCTGCTCAGTTTTGGCATAAGTGGATTAGTGGTCTTTTATGGGCATCCATTGCAGGTCCTGTAATTCTCCTTAGGGCATCTTTATTGACTCGTAAAGAAAGATCTTGGGAATATCCTACTGAATTTAGACCTCAAAGATCCTCTAATATTTGTTTAGCAGGTCCAATATGTATTGAACTTACAGATATTAATAAGGTGAAACATTTCCTTAACAACAGTATGAATAGAGATAATACTCAAGAAAATATGAGGTCAAAGAACTCTATAGATAATCCTAAAAGTAGAACTATTGAAAGCAAAAAAAATGAGATTTCAAAGCAGACACGGTTGAGTTTCTCTAAACGCATCACATTTAATGATATTATCTTATCATGTATAGCTAGTGGTTATATAAAGTATGTGAAACTTCATAGACAAGGTAGTGATAGCCCGGCTTCTACATTATGCTCTACTCCTGCATCAACATTTATATCTAGTCCTATTTCAAGATTTCAAATCAGGCATAATAATGATGAGATATCTGCAATTAAATCTTATTGCAAGCCTGCATACTCGACTAAATTTGACGATTTATCACCTTATTCATGTGTTTTATATAACGATAATAAAGGAAATTATTACTATTCCACTGAAGAAAAAGAATCAAATGCTTTAATAGCTCATAGTATTCATAATAATCAATTAAATGAGGATCTTTATCAAAGTTTTCATTCAAACCTAAATGTTGTTGTTACTACAAATAATAGAATTACTCCCCCAAGAAAGTTGGACAATGAATTTTCAATCATTGTACTACCAATACCAACATGCCCTATGGCCTCTCCCTCAGAAAGACTTAAATGTGTTTTTGAATCTCTTCAGGAATATCGCAAGACACCTTTACCAATTATTTTCATACGATATGTTCAATATACACTCTCATATTCACCTTGTGTTCTACTATCTTTATGGTATCCCCACTCAAAATCATGTTCATTGTATTATAGCTCTGTTCCTGGACCAACTGAACAATGCAATTTCCACAAGAAACAAATCCGTGATATGAGCTTTGCTTTACCTTTAACTGATAACATTGGCTTGGCTATATCCGTATTTTCATATAAAAATACAGTTTCTATATCAGCATCATGTGATACAAATTCTATTAGTAATCCAGATTTATTACTTTCTTGTATTAAAGAGTCATTTGAAGAGCTCCAATCTCATATAGAGATATAAAAACTAAAATATATTTCTGATAAAACAGAAGTTTCCATCAATATTTCTACAATTAATGGAAGATGTTTGTAATTCTTATCAATATCTTCTTAATATTCAATAAATAGTTCCAGATAAATCATTTATTTGATATATTTTAGACTATATTTGCAAAATTTAGTTAAGATTTAACAAGTTAGAAATATTTCAAGACTAAAATGGATGATTTTGAGAAATTATGAGTATTTTAAACTGAAAAATTTTGGAAATCTGTGATATATTCGTTAAATACACACAATTGAATAAGGTTACTTATATATCTTAAGGAATCTGAGTAGAAATAAAGTTCTGAATATAATGGAAGGTAGTTTTTTGATGCTACCTTTATATTTTGATAGTTTACTTCATCCTTATGACAGTTTACACATTTGAGATAATATATTTATAGGCCATGATACTAAAAAAAGCACTTTTATTATTGATAGTTCTTAGATATAGTGTGTACAGAACTTATTTTGAGCTTATTAGTATGTGATCTCAATGCAAGATTGAACTTTAAGGTAATATATACTATTGACTCTACATACTACAAAAGTTAAGAATTCAATATTTTTGAGATACTATATATTGAGAGGATCACAAGTATATACACTATATATTAGAATGTGTAGAAAAAAAGATGTAAAATTGATGTTTCTAAGGAATCTCTATTTGTTCAGATATAATTCTCTTAGAATGATATATCCCACCATATTTTGTAGTAAAAAATGAATTCTAATCGATTCTCCAACAGTCTCCAACCAAAAGGTGTTTTATTAATGAATTCTAAATCTGTGTATATGTAAATATATATATTAACTATATTGGGTATTTAGGCTATTACCTATAAATGTCTTTACAAAAGATCCACAACGTTGCAGTGCTTGATTAGAAATATCTTGATTAGTATTAGAATATATTATGCGTATTGTTTGACTTAGTACATCAATCAGTGAGATTGAAGATTGGCGAGTTTGCATCAATATTGGTTGCAAAGAAGCAATAAGATCAAAAAATACTCCAATAGAGTGAATATCAACAGAACTTGGGTTAAGTTGTATGGCCAGGCATATACCCTGAACTGAATTAACTTTTTCCATATCATTTTGGACAGATGTTAAAACATGGCATAATGCAACTAAACACCTTGGTAATTGAATCGCTACATTATTAGTGTATATTAGAGAAATACGACCTACAGTAATACTAGAATTAACTGCTAGGTTATCAGCTCCAAAAGTATTTGATTTTGGATGCAGAAGAATAACAATTAAAGATTCAAGAATACCATCTATGTAAGGAGTAATTATATTGACTGTATCATTATTTGAGTTAATAACTAATTCACCAATTGCCCATATTGCATTGTTAGCTGTTCCAGTGCAATTGTGATTTACATTTCTAGCAAGTACCCCAAAAATATTTGGTAATATTGGTTTTAGGAATTCCAGTTTATCATTAGAATATCTAGCAATATCCCCAACACAAGCAAATGCACTCTGCTGTATAGCAGGATATGAGTCACTTTGACAACAAAATGATAGAAAATCTGCAAATTTATACTTTATTAGATATTGAATACAATGAGAACCTGTAGCCTCAAGCATGCAACCAATAAGGTCCACAGTACATTCAATAGTATCACTCACTTCCAAAGAAGATGAGGTTCCAGACTTTAAAACAGTAATAGAGTTCACCATAAGATTTACTATACAATGTTCAATAATAACTTCACTATATTTAATTGCCTTGGATCTTAAAACACTCATAGTTTTGGCTAAGCAGTCCATAGATGATATCAAGCAAGGGTGATCAATATTAAAACTTTTCCACTTGCTTATAAATAGTGGTAGTAAATTATTCTCAAAGCTTGGGATATATACTGGAGAACCTACAGAGAAACATAGAGTAGCAATGGTATCACATAAAATTAACAAATTCCTATATTGGTATAGGTTTAAAGCTGTTGTTAACGTATTAACAATATCCTCCAAAAATGGAATTAATGACATATTCTGGGATGCCTCCTCTATAAAAGTTGCCATTGCTGAGCATGCAGCTTCCTCTACACGTTTATTTGGATCTAACATTTTGGTGAGTAAGGTACGGATGGTCTCTATAAGAATAGGCTGATCCTGCTGATGAGAAAGCCATAATGTAAATCTAGCTATACACCAGCATGATATACTTCTAAGTAAAGGTTTTGGATCATTAGACAATTTCAATAAGAATGTAATAACCTTGGATAAATAAGGTGCTAACCCCTTGATACAACCACGTGCAATGGCACCAAGAACAAGAACAGCACTTTCACGTACTTCCCAATTGGGATCTTGGAGTTTTTGTTCTATTTTTACTAGTAGTTCTGGAAGAATCTCATCACCATAAATTAAAGATATGTGATCAAGTGCTAATGCAGCTGCTTTACGAACTGTCCATTGATTGCCCCAAGCTCCAGTTTCAACTTCATCAACATCTTCATCGTTAACAGCAACACCTCCACGACTATAATGAAATCTAGGACCTACAGAATACTGATCATCCTCTATTTCATCTTCAAAGTGAGAAGGATCCATTTCTAAATAGTCAAAATCGGTAAATATTGCATTAACAAGGAGGCAATTTAACAGTTTTGGTAAAAAAGGTCGTAAAGCATCAATTCCCTTATTATTTCTTATATATATAGGCCAAAATTCTAAAGCTTCTAATCTTAGATTGTATGTATCTCCACCTCCATCAACACAGCATCCTATAATAAAATTAATAATTACATCTCTACTTGTTCCATCTAAAATTACATTGGGGTCATCCTCCATTACTCTTAAGATACCAATTACTACAAGGATCCTAATTTTCATATTACTGTCAGTAGCCAGGATTCCTATTATATTCCAATAAGTTGGAAACATGTCATTTAGTAATTGGCCTGTACTAAAAAGGTGATGCTGAGCATATAAAGTAATACATTTAAAACTTAGATGCACTGCAACTTCATTACCACTCAAGATACTATGCTTCCTCTCGCAAATGAGAAAGAGCTTAGGTAAAATAATTTTCCTAGAAACATCTAGAAATAGTTTAAAATCCTCCTCTCTAGAAGTTTGACACGAAGTTGAACATTTATTTACACAACTTAACTTATTTGTAGAACCCTCTCCCAATCCAGCCTCTATCTCATCTTCACATATCTTTATTAGGCAGTCTAAAGCTCCATCAATACTGTCTGGTGTTGCCAAATCTAGTAGTTGAGATAAGTAGTGTAGACATTCAGTTAATAATGCTGGACCTATATTTAAATTAATAAAGTTTGTGACAATTGTACCAGCAGTAGATCGAATCAATCTGTTTGGATCATTTAGAGCTGACAAGGCATTTTGTTTAATATACTCGAAAAATTGTGAAGATATAGGTAGACCAAATTGCAACAAGCAGTTCTTTAGAAGTAATCCTGCTCTTTGCCTAACTTCGACATTTTCATTATTCATGCAAGCAAATATCAATGCAAAGTAGCACGAGGCATCAGGCACAGTCGTAATAAAAGTATTCAATGTATTTGTCACTTGTAGTTGTATAGTACTATCTGGGGATTCTGCCTGTTTAAGTACATTTAAAATTTCTTGACAACGATTTATATCGTATTGCCAATTTGAAGACATTTCATAACAAATTTAACGCACTTTCAATCCACTATTATGTCCTAATAATGAAGTGTCAATTCTAAGAAACTGCCGAATTAGTAATGCAGATAGTAATAAACATAAAAATAGAAGATATTTATGAATATTTTCTATTCTTTATTTTTTACATACACAATCCTTTAGGTCTAAGTGGGATGTCTTGTCTTCGACAGCAAAACATCAGGATCTCAATAGAAAATTTATGTAAGTATTAGGGAAGCATCTTATTTGAGTAGAAATGAAATATTAGATGTCAAATTAAACATAATCACAAGGGTTTTCTTAATAAATTGTTAATGCTATACTAAAAAAAAGACATTGAGGAAAATTAATAATATTAGAGTAATATCAAGGATATTATAAGGACAGTATGATATTTACTACAAGTCACATTGTTCCCAAAGGGGTATATAATTCATGATGAAAAGAGGTCATACGAAGTAATCTGAGAAGTACTTTGATATTCCAGAGCAAAGGGAAATTGAAGAAATATACTTTCTGCGTATACCATTTTAGCGGTAAATATTTTGATAGACTTATTGCCGTCATAATTTTCATCTGGTGTCTCAAGTGAGACAGCACTAGTAAAATAACTTTAACCTAGTGCACTTGCAGAAGTTTAGAATTCACGTCTACGTAGAAATAGTATACTAGGGAATACTTGAGGCGCTTTATTTTGGAATTGAGAAGTTTTATTATTTTGCATCAGGTCTTCGAATATTATTATAAAGTAGGGAATTTTGCACGGGGAAGATGGTGAAATATGCTGTAAAACCTGATACACCTGCAAAGTGTGTAATGTGTAAGGGTACAGATTTACGTGTAAGCTATAAAAATACCTATGAGACAGTTACAACAATAAAGGGAATGTACTTATTAGAGGCTAGAAGATACTTAGAAGATGTAATTGCCAAGCGACGTTGCGTTCCATTTAGAAGATACAATGGTGGTGTTGGAAGGACAGCAAAAGCTCGTGAGTTTAAATTAACTCAAGGTCGTTTCCCTCAAAAGTCCTGCAAAGTACTATTGGATTTGTTACAGAATGCTGAGAGTAACTGTGATATGAAGGGTTTAGATGTTGAAAGATTAATGCTTACCTCAGCTGTAATTACACATGCCCCATTTAATAGAAGAAGAGTTTTCCGTGCCTATGGTCGTATTACCCCTTTCAAGAGTCAACCATGCAACATCCAACTTATCTTTAAGGAGATAGAAGATGATGTAGAACAACCTAAATCTATTGGTCAGCATTCTGTTATCAAGTTAACAAAGAGACAACTGGCATCTAGGAAACTTCGTGTAGGAGCTAAACGCTAAGTAGGATTTTAATAAATTTTCTATTTATGTAAGTTTCTAGTATAAGTCAGTAGGATTTTAAGATTTTCATTTGCCTTAAAGATCTTAAATGCTGATTTCCTCTAAGACGTGTTGTGTTTCCCGCGGTGGGATTAACTAGAGACAAGTAGTGTGTTATCAATGTAAATGAACTTTTGCTTTTGAGGAATCTAGGTTATACATTATATTGAGATAGAATATTTCATTGGATATATATAGTTTATTAATACTTATATAATTTCCCAGAGGAATATTCTTTAATCTGAGTATATCTACTTTTGACTTTGAGAGCATAAAGGTAGATAAGACATCTAAATTGTTTCTAAATACCTTTAGCAACTGAATTTCTGAATAAAATGACGGGAGAATCAAGCAAATTTGCAGATAATTCCAATACAAATGTTAAAGAATGGCAAGACTTTGATTATAATTGTGGCCTGAACAAACCTTTCTATCTAACCACTGCCATAAATTATATTAATGGAGTACCACATATAGGACATGCATACGAGATTATTGTATCAGATGCTATTGTCAGAATTGCCAGGATATTTGGATACAATACTAGATTCATGACTGGTACAGATGAACATGGTCTGAAGAATGCAACAGTTGCATCTAATAATAATATGACACCTAAGGAATTATGTGATTTAAATGTAATTAAATTCAAAGAGATGAATAAGAAACTAAACATTTCAACTGATAGATTTATAAGAACTACGGATAAGGACCATTACAAAGCTTGTGAAGAAATTTGGAAACGTTGCATGGATAGTGGTGATATTTATTTAGGAATTTATACAGGATGGTATAGCATCAAAGAAGAAACATTTGTTACTGAATTAGAGGCTAAAATGACGAATTACCTAGATAGTATAACAGGTACTCCACTAGTTAAGATGGATGAACCTTCTTATTTTTTCCGTTTAACCAAATATTTACCTAGTGTACATGCTCATATTTTGGAAAATCCGAACTTTATCCAACCTGAAATATTAAGAGACAATATTCTTTCTAGATTAGATAATATGCAAAATCCAGCAGATCTATCTATAAGTAGAATCACTTTCTCTTGGGGTGTACCAGTTCCAAATGACCCTCAACATGTTATGTATGTGTGGTTTGATGCATTGACCAATTACATAACAGGTCTTAATTGGCCAAATGAAGATAATGAACTTTGGAAGACTTATTGGTCAAATACTATCCATATCGTTGGTAAGGATATTGCTTGGTTTCATTGTATTATCTGGCCTGCAATGTTAATGAGTGCTAATATTCCATTACCCAAAACAATTTTTGGACATGGGTTTGTTACAGCTTCAGATGGTAAGAAGATGAGCAAAAGTTTAGAAAATGTTGTAGACCCTTTAGAACAAATAGAACTAGTTGGGACAGATACTTTTAGATATTATATTTGTAGAGAAGGTAAATTTGGATATGATTTTAAATTTAATACAACATCTATAGTTGATTATCATAATGGAGAATTGGCAGATTCATTTGGAAATCTTGTTTCACGTACTACTAATTTAGCTCACAAGTTCTGTGGTGGCATTGTTCCTGCTAAATTATGTAGTTCAAAAATTTCAAAACCATTTTGTCCCAAAGGTGTATTAGAAAGATATGGCTATAGTTGGAATAAATACAGACTTGAGGAATGTGCACAGATATCTATGCATACATGCAGAGAGGTTAACAAATTCCTTACAGATAATGCTCCATGGAATAAATCAAATGATTTAACAGATGAAGATCGTATTGAAATTATTCGTATAGTACTTGAAAGTATCTATTACCTAGCTCACTTGATGGCTCCGTTCACACCAAATGCTTGTGAACAAATTTCTTCACGTTTAGGAACTCCTCTAACAATTATTCCTCTACTAGATACAGATTTTAATAATTTGAAGCAAGGCACACCATTGACAATTGGTAACCCATTGTTTATTAAAATATCATCTAAATCTAAAAAATTATTAGGAAATACTAACTCCAATGAGGAGTATAAAAAAGTGTTGTAATGACAGTAATAATGAAATATCCAATAAGTATTGTTAATTAGGGGTTAAACTTGAAATACTTAGTGATGTATCGCATCATTAATTCTTTGTAAATAAATGAATTTATAAATACTTCATATTACGATCTAGTCAGGTGTATAAATTCGATATTAATAGACGATTAAACTTTTTCCTAAGTAAATTTACTCAAGATTATCACACTATCCAAGTTAAAATTGAAATCAAACATACTTCTTTATATAAGTTATATTAAGATAATTTAGTTCCCTAAATGAATCTATCAGTGCATCGCAAATATCCATAAACTATTCTAAAGTCTGTTGGCATAGCGGACAGACAGCACTTCTTAAAAGCCAAACATCTATACATGACTCATGAAAGGAATGGTTACATGGCAAACATCGGATTAAATCTGAACAACTGAAGTCAGTTAAACAAATAATACAACTGTCCTGTATATTTCGATCATTTGTTTTTTTGTTTAAAATTTCTTCCTGCTCTTTCTCATATATCCACTCTGAATAAGTCTTTACAGGAAGCATCATAAGCTTGTCAAGAGTAAAGGATTTGGTCTTATTGCCTGGATATTCAAGATGTGAAGTTGATAATGGGAAGGTTAAGTAAAAAGTTGCTAGTAAAAGTATAATTCTTAAGGTACAAAAAAGCATGATTAATAAATAAAATGGCCAGATAGTAGATTTAATATCTACTGAGGATAAATTTGCAAATATTCTCTGAACACTATCGGATAATAAAGAATATGTTCTACGATGTAACCATGATATTATCAAGGAGTCACTTTCATATATTTCATTTACCTGCGTTTGAGAGTTAGAAACATTCAATATCCAATAAAACCCTATTGTAAACCAAATATAATATATAACAGATAATATTTTCCCTCTTTTCCAAGCTTCGGAGTCAGTTAATTTCTTGATAGACTGTAGTATATATGTAATTCTAGTATTTGGTCCAATTGGCTGTTTACCGAGAACCTTTATGTAGTATATTCTACAAATAGCCTGAATAATTTGTAATATAGCATGAATTAATAGCCATATAGAAAGATATTTACTTGTTTTAATACATTGAGACTGATATATTACTAGAAATGCAATGGTCAAAGTGCCAAGTGTCATGAATGATATGGCACCTATTCTTAACATATAATGTAAAAACCATGTAGTTTTTTCAGGATAGTGATATACTAACTGAATTAGTGCATTTTCTCTAGCAATAGGTTGATAAATACTTCCCATACCATAGTTCCTAATGCCTCGATTGCTATCTAATTCTATACTAGTTAGTTCTGTAGATATGGGGATATGCTGACTATTTGCACTAACACCTGTCAATAATATACCAAGTTTTAAATACTTGGTATACCATAGATTCAATTTCTGCCTTCCAATCATTATTTTACGCAAAAAATCCCTTGCATGTAACAATAATGAAAGTTCAACCTTTTGTCTAAATTTTAAACCAGCCACATAAAATAGTTGGTGGATGTACATAAGGCCATACTGCTCTATCATCTATCATATAATGCCATGTACTATACCTTCTGTACTAGAAGTTATGAAACTCTGGTACCCTTATGTATCTAATATCTATCAGTCTACTTATTCAATAGTAAAGCCATAAATCTGCAGAAATATGTCTAGTCTTAACGTAAAATAAATAATACTTTATCCAACTATTAGGTATACAATATTTATCTATCTTTGACTTGTTAGATATTTTGTTATCAGTACTATTATATTATGAAATACATGAATTTTTATTACTTTATCATACATACATGTCTTGTCTTAATAGTTCAAGGCGGTCTTTAATGACCGCTTAATGTGTGGTACCTGCAAAGTATCCATATTTAGGCGGTACTTGAGAGTACTACAAGACGTAATAACTGGGACGGCGTCTCAATCTAATAAATATAGTAATACCTCTCTACCTATATAAAATTCAGTAATAAGCTGTATATACACTTGTTTACAGATAAATATATTTAGTATATAACTCAACTAGATAGTATTCTACTAGACTACAATATAAAAGGAGTTTACAAGTAACTGTAATATAAATAACAGTAGCGGTTTTTAATAGTATAGACTAGCCGGGAACTACTGGTTAAAAAAAAGGTAGTAATTTGGTACATAAATTTGTTTATATAATTATATACAGATGGCCGAGAGAGTCACTTATCGCCGACGTTGTAGATACAATACTACCTCAAATAGAGTTCGTATTGTAAAGACTCCAGGAGGTAGAAATCTTGTGCAGAATATTGGTAAAGTCTATTCAAGGCCAAAGTGTGGTGATTGTAAGAGGCCATTACCAGGCTTACCGGCTTGTTCTCCTTATGAACTTAAACATCTGAAGAGGTGTGAACGTACAATATCTAGAGCTTATGGTGGCTCAAGATGTGCTAGCTGTGTACGTCAAAGGATATTGAGAGCCTTTTTACTTGAAGAACAGAAGGTTGTCAAGAGTGTTATTGCTGAGAAAGAGCAACAAAAGAAAAGTGTAGAGGAGAAATTAAAAGTTAAGAAGTCTGCTAGTAATAGTTCGAAGCAATCAGGAACTTCGAAGAAGAAGTAAATTTTAGATACTTTTTAAACTCTTAGTCAACTTTTTCTATTTTAAGATTACTTAACTAATTTAGATATTCAATTATATTTATATGGTACATTCAAATATATCTCACATTAAGATAATGGAAATATGAATGAGTATTATTGTTGTAGACCTTATTCCTAGTTTTGCAAGCAAAGACTTAACTTAATCTTTGCTAACAGCTTAAATTTGACACTATTAAGTACTAATGCCCTATAAATTGTTCTCCAAGTTTTGTTTTATTAGGGATTACTGGGTCACTTAACCTTGAAGTTGCCTTCATACCAATTGTAGTTATGCTTGGATAATTTGCATCTTTGTTCTTAGTTGTAACCTTTTTAGTTCCTAAATCTATGGATGGAATTGGAGGAGAGTTCGGTTTAGGTGGTAATTCACGAAGCTCCTTATTTTCCTTAAATTGAGCTTTTGGAGGACTCGATGATTTAGATCTATATAAAGTTACACGTCGTTTGCCTCCAAACAAATCACAGCAAGTTCTGTCGTTATTTGTACTTGAGATACTTCTTTGGTTATCGACTTTAACCTGCTCTTCTATATCACTGCCTTCTGCTTTATTCTCACCTGTTATATTCAATACTACTTGTTCCTTTTTAATTCGTAGTTCTTGAATTCTAATTTTTTGCATATTACCAAATAATTCATTCTCCCGATTTTCTATTTTATAATTAACCACGTTATTAAAGTATTCAATATTGTTCTTTTCTTTCAGAGCTTCATTGTAATCATATTCCCATGCTTCAATAACTTTTTTCTTAATCTCAACATTCCTAAAGCTTTCCCAAACTTTTTTTTTCATTTCAACGAGATATCTTTTAGTAGATAAATATCTAACATATTCTTTAAAAAGAAGGTGTTCAGATGATGGTATAATACTTGGTATTGTATAGCCTAACACTATTTGTTCATCTGTATAATTCTTTAGTACAATTTGAGCTGCATTATCTAACCTGAGTCTTTTATCTGACATAATATTGCATATCTTTATACTTATAGAATGCTCAAGCTTTTCAAATTGTTCCACTTGAGTAGTATAATAATTATACCAATAATAGTAATCTGATTGACACTTATATAAACTCCAGCTTGCATTGTGATAACCTTTATATCTTAAACTTGTAGTTATAGTAGCCAATTCTACAGGACTAGCTTGAGATAATAAAGTCTTTTGTCCTTCACTTATTACATATGACACACCAGAATATCCACTCATGTATAGTAAGGAGTTTATAACTTTATTTTCAAAAAGCAATGTGTGTGTTTTTTTTCCACAAGCAATTGATGACGAAATTTATTACCGCAAGTTTTCCTTTTTGGAGTTGTTTCTTGGAGTACAAATGATGATAATCAAAAATTTAATACTCTTCTTAACATACCTTTAAACAATCTTCAATATCTAATTTTATATTACACAGTTCCAACAAACTTATAATATTTAACAGAGTTAATGTGATATAAAGCTATTGATAAAATGCGACTTATTTGATCCATTACACTTGAATAATAAAAATGTAATATTTAAAGAATTGAATCTGTTCACTGACAATCTATCTATGATTACACTGGTCTTAAATGATATAAGATATTCTCATTCGTAAAAATATAATAAAAGTACAAAACCTACTTTATATAACTAAATGTTACTTTGAAAAGTATCCAATAAGTAATTTTGTAAATTCCCAAATAATGAATTTCAAACAATGAAATAATAGAAAATATCCTTAAAGTAAAATATGTAACTTGAAGTATTTAAAGTGAAAGTGAGTATATAAATAATATGATTGTACAATGTAGTTTCTAAATGTTTGACTAAATAGAATAGTAAAATGTACTAATTTTATGGACAAGTTCATTATTTAAGTTTAACAGGCCATTTAAAACTCTATTCAATAGGAATATTGGAACCTGCTTGTTGAATATTAAATATACGACTTGAACGTCTTAACTTTTGATTTTCATTAACCACTAAGTTAGAAGATTTACTAGTATTCTTTGATCCTCTCCAGTCACCATCTTCATTATCTGATTCTAAAGATTCCTCACTATAGCTATCATTGTAGAAGTTATTTTCTTTGTTTGCGTCTAGTTTGGACCTTTTTAATTTTTTAACTTTAAATGGAACTTTTATCTTTCTTTTATGTTGTTTAATGTCAGAATTAGTATATTTATTTAAATTTGACCTTAAACTAAAAGTCGTTTTTTTCCACATTTTATCAATAGAATTAGGTTGTAACACCTGATTTGTAAAATTCTCAGTATTCTCATTGAATCTAGCAACAATTTGATATTCAGTTGAGTTTTCACTATTTTTAAAACTTTTTTTGACAAACAAATTATTTGGTATATTGAATTTATTATTATAAAGAAGATAGTACCAGTGTTTTGTTATACTCTGTGCATGATCTTCAATCATTCTGTATTGAAGCGGATTATTTCTATTTATAAAGAAATAGGCTAAGTGATATTGAATACCTGAACAAATCTTTTCAGTTGTATCATTTGAATTTATAATATCATTGTTTATTCTGGTATCATAGTAATTTCGAATATTTTCCAATAGTGCAATACAATGATTAACAATATCTATTATTGAATAATTTTTGAAGTAACTCTGCCCCTCTATGCGATATAATTGTTTCCATAATATGTATGCAAAGTAATTCGAAAGATTATTTATTTGATTATTTTCAAATACTTTGGAAGAAATGCTATAGACAAAAATTGATAGGATATAATCCATCATAAAGTATAAATTTTCAATATTTTCACTATTGCATGATGATTTAATATAAGTACTGATAATATTTTCAAGAATATTTTGTATATCCAATGTTATAGTATTTTTACCATTTTCATGTACTTTTTTTGTAAATTCTATGCATATTATAGGGATTAAGTGCATACTTAGGGTTCTACCAAATTTAGTTGTGAGAATTGATCTGAAGTTCCCATGAGATTTGTCAGATCCCTTTGGAGGAAAAAGTAAGTATGAAAATACTTTAATTAACTCATTTATTAAGGATTCCTGTTCGTAATTCCTTTTTTGCTATTTTCATTTTTAGATCCATATTCAAAAAAAAGTGATACTAATCCAAGTAATTTTTCAATATTCCCCTTTTTCTGAAATATTTGCCATGTGTCATTCTCACTACTGCATAAATATTTGAGAAATTGACCAAATGAGAGAGTCATAATCATTGCATCTGTGTAAATTGAAGCTCTTTGCATAGTTGGAAATTGAGTTTCTATAATAAAAGATACAATATTTTGTTCTAAAAACTTTATATTGTTCTTTTTATTTCCATTTGATTTAGATATACTTGTATTTTCTTCACTATATATAATATTTTCCGAAATTATTGTTAGTATATCTAGAAGCTGCATTATTGTATCATCATCAGCTTTAGAAAAGTACTTACCAAGCATAATATTTGCAATACTTATAGTTAAGAAAATCTCGACAATTTCATCTTTTTTAAATATTATCTTTTTTATAACTTTCCCTTTTATCTGATCAAGGAATCTTAACAAAGTTAAAAAAATTTCTTTTTTATATTTAAGCATTTGTAATCCACTAAAATGAGTTAAATCCTGATCTTGGTTACATAAATCACTTGACATAGGGCTTTTATCTAAATCTATATAAAGAGAATCTTTTGTAGTGCTGGATTCTTCATAAATTAAGTTCATTGATTCGATACATAACAGTTGTAGCATTGCCATGAGTTTTTCTTTTTTACCTTTATTCTTTTTTTTATCTCTTATATCTTCTGAACTTTTTAGTATTTTGAGTATATTTTTACTTCTATCAGGGCTCTGGAGTTTTAAATTTAAATATGGGAAAGCACTACAAATTAAATTATATATCCAAAATAATGCTAAACTCTTATCAGAATTTATGGAAATATTATCAAATACATTATTCATTATTATATCAATTATACAGATATTAGATTGAAATGTCTGAGCACCAAAACAATTTGATACCATTTTGTATTTTATATTTAATCCTAATTCATGATCTAAATTGATACTAATAAATGCAGATTTAATATATTTGATTAATTTATAGAACGATTCAAAGCCCATATTTTGGGTTTTATCTAAGTATTTTTTATAAATATCAATAGTATTTATATTTGTAAATCTTTCAATAATTTTCATTACCTCTTGAGATGCAGATTCATCCGATAAATTAGCTATTGTATCCCACTTTTTTTTATTATTAATAAAAGAACTAATTGCATTTATTAAGTAGCAATGCTGAGCCATTACTACTATAGTATTGAAATATCTTATCATTTCTTCAAATTTATCTTGTAATAGATCATGAAATTCCACATTTTCTAGCAGAGAAAAATGAGAAGGTAACCAAAATACTTTAAAAAGACCATATTTTAGTTTATAATCACTAAAGTATGGGTATATTGGAGATGTAAACATAAATAGTCTTGATAAACTTTCGCTTTCAAATTGTTTATCGGCTAATGTACTCATATTATAGTAATCTTGCAAAAAATCCACTTTCAACATCCCTGATTTGCATGATAATAGGTCTTCAGATATTTGTATTTCTATACATGAACTTAAACCTGATATTATAGATAGTTTGTACCATATATAGTGATTATTTTTATTTTGATCTTCTAAATTTATATTTTTCAGAACTTTATCAAGGTTTTTAATTAATTCTCTAGCTTTATCTTGAAGCATTTGCTTAATATCAATTTTTTTTATTTGTGTCTGAATTTCCATGCAATGAAAAATAAACATTGAAAATTTTTCTAAAATAATACTGATATTATTTTCTAAAATGTTCAAAATATTCTTAGGTAAATAATTTTGATGATAAATTGTTGCATATCTTAATATAAGATATTGTCTAAAGTAGGATAGAGCCTTGAAACGCTGCTGAAAAAAAAATATTGCGATTTTATGAGCCACTTCACTCTTTGAATCTTTCTCATTATCTTTAATTTCATTATCTTTATAATTCCATTCATTTAAATCTTCTATGTTACACAGAAATTTATCCATAAAAAGTAGTGTTGCTGAACTTGTCAGAAGTATATTTTCTATTATTTGTCTCAATATAAAATCATCTTGTTTGACAGAAATTAACCATGCATACCATAAATTATTAATTAGATTAGGTTCGTCCTTGTATATTTTCATGCATTTTATGCATTGAAATCTTACATCCCTATCATTATCGCATAGTCTTTGTAGGCAATAATGTTTAATTTCGCAGATTTTTGCTTTAGATAATATACAATAATTATTGGAGCACGTTAATATACTTGAAAAAATATCAATAATTATTTTCCTAATTATAATATGTGGGTTACCAACATTATCTATGCAAACTTGGACCATTTTACAAATTATATCTTTATTCAAACTGACACTGACCAGTCTTTGAGAATTAAAATATACTTTCATGACTTCATATATAATTGAAAAGATATTTTGACTAATATCCAAACACTTATCATCAATACATGTTAGCCAAATATCCAATAACTTTGATATACTATAATTTTCATCAATAATCCCTCTTTTACGAAGTACACTATTGTTACTATTTACTAAATAAGAAAGGATTAATTTACCAATATATTTACTATTATTCAGTCTTTCTTTGTTATTGATATTATCTAAATCACTAATAATAAATGAAAAGATACTTTGAACGAATTCAGTATCGATATTGTGTAGTATTGAAATTATTTCATACACGACAAGTTTAACATCAACATCACTTTTATAATCCTTAATATACTTTATAATTTCCGGAATTTTAGTATATTCTTCACTTCTCCACCAGTAGATAGAATCTTTATTACTTAATTTTTTCTTTATATTCTGATTTCTATATTTGTCCGTATTTATATATATTATTACCTGTTGTAATATATTATTTGTATAAAATGAAATACTACTAGGTCCTAAATTATTCAGTATATCACTAATAATAGATAGTGCATCTTCACTTGCACTATTATCCATATTACTTAATTTCTCTATTATATTTCTAGATAAATCCTTCATGATCAATAAAATCATTTCTCTTTTACCTGTACTATCATTACTATATTGCAGTATACTAATTACAACCCACTTTGCCATAATTGCTATTTCATTTGAATCTTTCATTGTTCCTATTAAATCCATACATTTCGTAAAAATTAATATGATCAATTTCTTCTTAACATCATTAGATACTAGCCCATCAAATAGGAAAAACAGTAGTTGATTATTATTATATATCCTATCTAATGTATACTTGTATCTAGATAAAACTAAGTCATCTTTCGAATGCAAGGATATTTCATTCACCAAACACTTATATAAGAAGTCCAGTTGCTCTATAACCCCTATTACTACATGCTCATATAATTTATTCTCTTTTATTTTCATTGTTGCTTTATTATAATTCTGTACTTTAGATATCTCAGATTCATAGGTACAAAAATATCTCGGAAACTCAGGAAAAGCCAATCTTATACAATCCAGTATACTATTAACTATAAGAGTTTTAACTTCACAGTTTTTACCAACTAGTTCTTTTGTAGATATTAGAAGGGACAGTATAGGTAGCTGAACTTGTTTATTTAACTGGGAAAGTGTAATTGAAATCTTTTTTAAATTAGAAATTAACAAACCTTTATCCTTAACATAATCTGAAGTTTTTAATATAGGTAATATGTAGTCAAGCTTGCTCATTTTAAATAAAAAAAAATCAATACTACAAATAATAGTGCCATAGCAATTCTAGTTGCATGCAGAGAAAAAAATTTCCCCTCACATAAATGGCGCCAAACAGAATTGTTAAGTTCAAAGTTATAGGACAAAACCTTACATTTAGAAAATTCTATTCATACTTATACAGGTGTAAAATGAAAAATCATACAAGGTAAGTCAAGATATGTGCTTAATAGTGTCTGTATTGTATTAAAACTAACTAATAATTACAGTATAATAGACTATATACAAAGGAAATCAGTAGAATGCCTCAATGAAAATTCTAAATTCCCAATTTCCAATGCATTATTCCAATCAAACTTAGAAACATACTGCTCATCTTTAGATGATCATGAATTATTTATAAGGTTTTATTTTACACAACCAATGAGACTATCTAGTATTTCATTTCGCCTTAGCGAAGAAGATGTTAAACAAGGGTATGGTCCGAAACTAGTTAAGTTATTTGTAAATTGTGAACCATATAGTTTACATGATGCTGAATCCGAAGATTCAACACAAGAAATAAAGATTTCAAAATCTCAATTAATAACTGGAGAGCCAATTGAATTAAGATTTGTCAAATTCCAAAATGTATCATTTCTACAAATATATGTATCGGAAAATCATGGAGCTGAACAGACCAGGATTGGTCGTATTAATATTTATGGTGAACAAGGTAACTACGTTGATATTACTAAGTGGAAAGCAAAAGATGAAAGTGAGCATGCATAAACTTGGTTATTCAGTCCTATAAGTATTAATATATATAATTTCAATGCATGTAATACTTATTATTACAATAAAAGTACAATAGATAAAGTATTTATAGATATCTCTTATTCTACACCTTTAAGTAAGGTTAATAATCAAGATATTTTTTTATATTAGTGAAATATATATATTGTGAAAAGCTCACTTTATACATTGTCTTAACATCTTTATTATACTTACCATTATTTTGGAATTGGGTTAAGCCACTGTCCTCCTTGTCCATATGCATCAGCAACAATTTCTGCAGCTCTCCTTTGTCTTGTTGATAAGACACTAAGTTGAAACATTTTATATACAAAATATAATGTAAATAAAGAGTTAAATGGGCTATTCCACCATTCGACACATGATCTATAGATAATAAAAATTTTAATGAAAGTCGCACTATATATATTAGATTTTTATCTTCTAAAGTGGAAATAAGCCATATCTTATACTAAATGCAAAAACTTACGATGGCTTCAATTTATATATTTCTTTATCTAATTTCAACAATATAAAGTCTGTAATATCACTGAGAGTTTTTCCTTCGAATCTTTTCCAAGATAATTGCCAAGATCTTGGAGATATACAATAAATTGCACAATTAAGAATTCTACCTAGAATTATCATTTTCTCCAAAAATACATAATAGGCAAATACATATTATAACCCCAAGGGCGCGTATCTCCGGGACAATAAGAATATCACATTGGTACACCATGATCACTTAGTAAATTTATAGGATATCTGTAAAGCCAAATATCCAACACGCTGCAACTTAATACTACTAATAACAAGATAACCTAAAAATTAGAAAAAGGTACAATTTACTTGCTAGAGAATAGTTAATATCTATGTTGAACCAAATAAACCTCTAGAATTAATATGTACCTATAGCAAAGACTCAAAGTATCTAAATAGCTAAACGTCTGAATTGCATATATATACTCACAGACAATTTGAAGAAACTTAAAGGAGTTACATATTAAGCCCCAAAAAAGTTAAGGTATAAATGCCAAATACAGATCATGTATCTTACTTCCACGGAATTAAAGTTAAATGAAGGGACCTACAAACAGCCACTTTTGCTATATACTGGAAGTATTCTACAAGATAAGTCACTTCAGTAATTAACAAACTTGATCTCTAAAATTCAGTATATATTCAGAAAACCTTGAAAAGTGTTCTGCAACATTATTTACAATGAACTTTGAAGTCCTTGTAAATCAGTTTCCTTATATTTATGTTAACTAATCAAATGACTCCTCAGCTAGAGCTGCAGCTTGTATAGGATCACTTATTCCATAAATATCTTTCTCATGAATACCTCCATTTGAACTATTAAGGAAACTTCTATCCCTAGAATGGGTTCCCTTTGTAGAAGGTTTTCCATCTGTAGTTGAGTTTTTAGCAGATAAATTGGATGTATTTGGAGTTCTATGTAACTTATTTGAATGTGAATGTTGGGCTGAATCTCGATTTGACTTAGGAGTTGACTGAATATCTCTATGATTTGAATGTTGTGAGTGAGGTTTCCTCCTAGTAGAGCTCCCCACTCTACTTCCCGGGCGAGATTCAGATAATTCAGCGTCTGGAACTGAGATCTTTGGTTTATTTGATTGGGTTCTTTTAGATACTGGTGTCTTAGGTGCACTAGATTCTCTATTAGGACCAACACTGTGAGAGGGAGTACATTTCATTCCAGTTACTTTGGGTGGGACGGACTTCCCACCAACCAATCTAAATGGTTTAACTTGGCAATTTTCTAATCTGGGTGGCACAGATTTTCCACCTACAAGTTTCGCAGGTTTGCTCTGGGCCCCAACAGATTTAGGAGGTACGGATCTAAATCCTGTTGAGTGTGGAACAGACTTAGCAGGTGTAGATTTTCCAGCTTTGCATTGAGCACCAATATATGTTCCATCCCGTATCCTAGGAAGAATAGAATATCCACCTTGGCATTGATGTTTGACAGATCTAACTCTTGACTGACCCATATAGGACTCACCAGGTCTATAATTACCAACAGTAGAATGGCCTTTTTGACAATGAGGGAGAGCAGATTCACCACCCTTGAAAGTACCTACTTTACATGTACCTTTCCTTGATTCTGGAGATTTACATTGACCACCTACACTATGACCTTTTTTAGATTCTCCGGTTTTACAATGGGTATTTGGGAAGATCTTCTTACGTTGACAAGTGACACCAGTAATATGTGAAGAATTATATTTTGACCCAACAGAATGAGCTGGCTTTACACCAGGACCTTCAAGAGCTGGAAGGTCAGTAGTACAACCTACCCATTTCCTAGAAGTGCACTTACCACCATGTGAAGCTCCACCCATACAACGACCACGTCGACTTTTATCACCTACACTACCTTCCACTTTACATTGACTTCCAACATAAGCTACATCTTTGCAGTTTAAAGTATGAACTGCAGAATGCTTACATTCCTTTGTAACACAAGTTGCTTTTAGGCACTTAATAGGAGATCCATCGACACGGCGGCAAGTCTTAGATGGTTGTCTAGTACATGTCAAAGCAGAATATCGAGCTGGTTTATATGGTCTAGCACTTGATGTAACTTCCAAGATTCTTTCTGGAGTATCTGAAAGTGCCACAACCTCTTCTTCTTCTTCATCTAGTGAATCTTCAGAAACTACATCATCATCATCACCCTCCATAGAAATATCCTCTGCCAATTTCCTTGATGACATATCATCTTCATCTTGCCCCATAACTTCCTCATCTTCTGCTTCTTCTACATCTTCTGCTTCTTCTACATCTTCTGCTTCTTCTATACCCTCTGAGTCTTCTATACCCTCTGAGTCTTCTATACCCTCTGAGTCTTCTATACCCTCTGAGTCTTCTATACCCCCTGTTTCCTCTGTTTCTTCTACTTCTCTCACTTCCCCCACTTTATCTGATACCCCATCTGCTCTAGAGTCCAGTACCTCGGGTGTCACCTCAGTAGCTTCTAATTCAGAGTCAGAATCAGAGTCAGAATCAGAGTCAGAATCAGAGTCAGAATCATCATATACTTGAGAATGGTCATGAATCTCACCAGATCTCAAATTTCTATTAGCACGTTCCTCCATAATATTAAAGAATTGAGTAGCTGAGAATAAAACTGCACGATTACGCATATCAGTAGCTTGTATTGAAGCTTGTTGAACTAGTAGAGCATTCTCGGCATCTAAGTCACCATTTTCAGATAGCTCAATTAGATTAGTAAGGAACTCCTCATATTTTACAGAAGGATTACGCATAGCAATTCCATAGCCTTTATCAGTCTTAATAATTTCGGGGGACCTCCCTGCATCACGACTCCATAAGGGTATACCTGGAGAATACTTATTCAACTGGAATAAAAACATCTCAACATCAGTACCTAAAGAAGATACACTATTAGATTGTTCGCGTGCTAGATTGATAAACTCGGCATCTAATTCACCCTTATTCTTCAGGTCATCAGTCATCTGGGTAACTAGATATCTCTCACTGCCACAATTATCCTTCAATTGTTTGTGAATCCTTCTCATTTTTTGTCTCTGGAATATTGCTGAGATACCCTCAATTCTACTCTCTACATTATATAGATTGTCACAATATGCTGATATATCTTGTAATTGCTTATCCAAGAATTTCTTCATATCAAAGAGATTGTTAGGTACATAATTTGCTGCAACAGGGGATGGAGGTGGGGTAACATGTCCTACAAACATCATAGTGGCATATGTAAGAGTATCATCCTCTTTAGCAATAACAAATGCAGATGAGAAATCACTTGCAGCTACCTGTTTATCATCCTCAACACTTGATATATTTCTATAGACAGCATCAACTTTCTCTCTTTGAGTACTACATAACTTTATCATATCTTCGAGAACTTGTTTATAAACTTCCTTTGAATTCCCTTCAGGAAGTCTCGAGACCAAATTATATACAGTATTATTTAGTGTTTGCTCTATATTGTAAATAAGGACTTTCTCTTCTTGACAAAATGACTCCATACCAGACTTTGTAGAAGATATCAAAGGATAATAAAATAAGGCATCACTCGGAAGACCTGGAGTACTTTTGCTAAATATAGATATAGAGCCTCCCAAACTTGACTCCATAATTAGAGGAGGACCACCTGAAGATTCAGTAAAGGGTATTTGACGACTCTTATTCAAGACGTCACTGAAAAATGAGCTAGCTTCAGAAGGACGAATATTTGGAGTAGGAAACACACCAGATACATTTGGTTCAGGAGATCTCGATCCTCCTATACTCATGGCTTCTAATCTAGCTTGTCGTGGTGAACTGTATGGGCCATCTGCATATACAGCAATTACAAAGATAGCAAATAATTTACATATATTTGCAATCATACTGATCACTTTAATATATAGCCGTCTTCACAGATAGGAACTTGATAAAATATCGATAATATTGCCTATATAAGGATAAAACTGAAATACCAGTTAACCCTCAATTAAGAAAAGTACTTAAAAACTTTAATAAATTAATGAGTCTTCCCTCTTATCTATCTAGCCTAGTTACAAGATACCAAAACCTCTCCCTCTTTTAATGGACACCTATATGATATTAATATATATTAATATATATTAATATTACTAGACTATAACTATAATAATATATCTAACGTATATCTAGCCTCTCCCTTAAAGTGTATTACTCTTTATCTTATATACTCGTCCTCGAGATGTATATCTGATACCTTGTTACTAGTAGATAAATTATATTAGACAAAACGGTACCCCGTCTCGTCTCAAAATAACCGCTTCATGTTATAATATTTAAGGTAAGTATACTTTAACTAGTAGTGGAACAATAAAATATTGATAATACACATTCTATATTTAAGGCATATATAACATTAATTTGAATTGCATAATTAGTTCGTGCATGTTCTAAAATATATCCTAGTGAGTGGGAATTTGTAACTAGAAGAAGTGCACTTCTATCCAAGTGATCAGGCTCATATATCACTTACTTTTTCCTAATAAATATTGCTTTAAAGTATTTCTGAAAAATTATAACAAATAAATTCGAAATTCAAAGTAAATTCTAATGAGTACGTAGTGAAAAGTGATATATATATCTTTAACATAATTGTATATTAGGAATTATCTTCTTAAATATATTCTAAAAATGAACTTGTATATACTATCAAACTAACTTAAAACCAATATTTTACTTCGCAAGGTTAGTCTGTTTATTATTATTTACTGTAATTCATACATAAGATAATTTAACAATATATTATGATATACCTGTAATTATTGAGGTACTATGATATCCTTATAGTTACTTTATAATATTGTTATTAAGACTCATTATCTATAAACCCGGCAAGAATCTTATTTTGTTTATAAATAGTAGTTTTTCTATTAACTTCATCTTCACTATCTGAACTTCCTTTGTTTATACTTGAAATTCCAGCTCGCTTAGATTTGAAAATAGTTCTCCACCTGTCTTCAGCTCTGTGAATCTTATCTAAGAATACTTTAGTCACAATACTCCTAACAGTACTTTTCTTCCTTGTATCGATAGGTTCTAAATAACTAGGATCATATTTCACTGCTTCCTTTGATTTTCTAGAATATGCTCTATATCTTGATCTATTTCTCATAGTTGGCCTCAAACCTGGAATAAAACCCTGAGGAACAGAAGTTACTTCAATATTTGTAAAACCTATAGTAGATATTAACCATATATCTTCATTCTCACTTAATTTACCTGGTATATATGAAGGAATCAAGTCTGGATAAAATTCAGAAAGCATTCTCATAGGCATTATTGATTTGTTAAAATGCTCTATTGAAACTGTTAATGGGGGGACTGAATTCTCATATATAAAACCTACAGAAAGCATCTCAAAACAAATCATATGATTCAACATGGTATTCATCTCAAGATTTGTAATTTCTAGAGCAGTTAAATATCTTCTACATGTCATGAAAATTTCCTTGATTTCAACCTTTGACAAAGAAACAATTACTGTATCTATAATATAAGTTGCTTGATCAATAATACTTGTAAGTTTCATCAATGATTGTATAGTTGAGATTACAGCTAATGCAGTATTCATTGCTCTTACAGAAACAAATAATTTCTCAGGATAGTATACTTTCCTAGTTTTACTCTTAAAACTCATTCTATTTAAGGATATTAAAAGTAATAATCTAGCCAAAGTCTTAGAATTCACACCCCCTATAGAAGATGGGAGTACAGAATAAGCTTGATCTATCCTAGCTAAAAATTCTTCTTTAAAACGAGAATAAGGGCCATTAGATAAGGGATGAGTTGATAAACAAGATGCAGTATTTTGACAAATTTGTTTATAATGAGCTGATATTATATCATCACTTATCATAGAGACAGAATTGAGACAATTTTCAATTGCAAAAACTTCATCTTTATAACTCATAGTTACCATTGCAGATCCTATTATATCTTGCAAAGTATAACTCATAATTAATCCTCTGAGAAATGGTGCTATAGACATGTACATACAATGTACTAATTCTAAATGCCATAAGGTAGGAAGTAAGCATTGTTCAATTGCAAAAGTCATTGCACGTTGATACGGTTCTATAGGAAGTTCTGGTAATTCCTTCTTAATTAACATTAATCTTTGTCTCAATCCATATTTTTCCGGTAATTTCCTTAGTGTTATATTAGTTTTAGCTTTTATTTTTCTCACCATATGTGGAACATGTACTTTTATTGTATTATTAACTTTACTTTCATATGAAATTGAACATGTTGCATAACATGCTGTTTCTCTAGATCCCATAATTCGCTTCCATTCACTTCTAAAAATAGGAAGATCTGTTAAATTATCAGATAATAACTTTAATTGAGAAATTGTCTTATTAAATGCCCAGTAATTCTTATTAATAGGTATAGTGTCAGTAGACTTATTTAATTTTAAACTATATAAATTAAGAGGGAAGAACCCAAAAAAAAGCAGCCATATTACAAAAGAGAGATAGGGAAGTAGTTGGAACCTTTTCATACCTCTTATTTATTAATTTTACTACTTGTATTAAAATAATCCTCACCAATGAAGTAACGTTTTCAAGACCGCCATTATACTGATTGGAGTATTATTTTTATTCTACTGCTCTCCAAACTACGAGAGAAGTACAAAATCTTCTATATTTACTATAAATTGAAATTTAATTAAGAAATTTTTAGCTTGTATATTAAATATAATATGTATTGAAGAACTTCAATTTTATTAATATTATATAGTTTAGCTCATTTTTAATATAATTAAATAAATCTAAATTTCAACTATTTTATAGACAATATTATGTAGTATTGTTTATTAGGATAATATCTCCTTTAATAATGGAGTTTTTGATATAATAATCTCCTAAATATTTATATATTATATACTATCACCAATAATTTAGTATATTAATCTAGAAAAAAAAAATATTAAAAAAAAAATCAAAGTTACACAGATCTAAACTTGACATGCATTTATGATTTGGCGGGTAATTGTTGTAAAAGATTTAGACTAGGTATCATTCTTGGAAATTAGAAAGAAATTTGTATGTAGTATTTAAAAATTAATTCTAGTTAGAAAATATCCAGTTTATATTATTTACACTATATGCATTTTATAAAGCTTTTTTATTGTTCAGTATTGATAATATTCTGTATAATTGATAGTATATGGTTGTATGATATTGAAATAGATGTCAAACCAATTAAAAAAATAATAAAAAGGGCAAAGGATAAAGTTCTTAAAAAACTCAATACAGATCTTAAAAAAGAATTAGTACCTAAAGATAATTTATCTATATATCCTGCAATTGTTGGTGTTTTTGGAACAGGAGAAGTTGCTAGGGCTAAAGCTAAGGATGTGGAAATATTTGATAATAAAGGTATAGTTTCTTTTTTTTAAGAAAAAAATATAATAAATATTATTAATTTTATTGACATAATTTTATATTTAATCTTTTTTTGACAAAAAAAAATTGATCTATTTGTAATATTGTAGATCTATTGGAACGTAAGAATATTTATATTCTTGATAGTATCCCAGGTTGGGAAGGAATTGAGATACCAATACATTATCCTAACATATTTTCTGAACTAAGAATTCCATCTCCAATAACTGAAGATAGTATGAAAGTTCTTCCAGCAGTTGCTATTGATAGGTAAGTGTTATTGATATTGACTCTACTTAATTTACAAAATAAACTTATCTTTAACTACTGTTTTTTTATGATATTTTTGACTCTTATACCCCTTTTTTTTAATAATTTAATATAATTTGATAATAATATATTAAAAATAAAATTATTCAGATTTATACTTTTTGCTGTTGAAGAATGCCTACTACCTAATCAGTTTTATTTAAGAGTAGCCTTTTGTATGTTTGATTCTCTATATCCATATTTAGAGGGTATCCCAAGTTCTGAGACTATGCAAGATATATTAGGAGCATCATTATTATCTATTAACAAGATTAATAGTACTTTAGCTGTAGATGTAAGATATTGCCGAGAAAATATAGCAAATATTGCAGATTCACTTTTAAATCTACATGGAAATCAAGCTTGTGATGATATGTTATTATGTATGTATCAAGGAACTTATCCAATTTTATCTAAATCAATGAGGTGCTATGATTTTGATGAACTGATATTACGATCTTATATGAATAAAGGATTAAATATATGGTACCATAATGATTCTGTAAAACCTGCTGAGGCTATATTATGGAATATTTTAAAATTTTTACACAAGTCTAGCAAGTGGAAATATTATTCAAATCCCAATAAACCCTTTATACCTATTCGTGCATTTATACTATCTTTATATATTCTTCATAGTGGTACATTATATGCAGGATGGCCAAATAATTTGATAATACATGCTTCATTAGCTATTAAATCATTATTAGTATATAAAAAAAAGGATTTAGAACTATCTAAATATAGGATTCACTGTATAAGTATAGTCAGAAAGTGGTTAAAAAATGTAACTCCTAAGAAGTATGTATTAATTGCTCCAAATTTGTCTATAATTGATAGTATAAGTAATGCAGCTTGCTATCAAGCAATAAAAACTGGATTTGTAAGTAATCATAGATTTGATTTTACTAATATGATTGAAGAAGGATTTACCCATGTAGATTTATTAAATCTTCAAATTCCTATTGTACAAATAAAAGGAGGTAAAAAATTAGAATATATGAGGAAATATAATATTGGGAGGAAACCAGAGGCTCGTAGATGGTCCCATTATCATAAAAGTGGAAAAATTTATGACCCAATAAATTATGAAAATTATAAAAGAGATGATGTAATTTTAAATTTACAAGATGAATTATTACTTGAAAATTATACTAAGGAAAAACAATTTAAAGAAATAAACCAACCATATTTGGATGTATTAGAACTTTTAGAAACCAAAAAGAATGAAGATAAAAAGAATTACTCCAAAAAAATGAGTGATAAACAATCATTAGGAACTAAGAATAGATTCTTGGGAAATTATAAAAAAATTACACCTAGTGAAATTTCTAATTACGACATAAGTGACACTGAAAGTGAATCAGAATCTGATATTTCTTTTGAACCTGAATTATCTATAGAAGAATAAAAATTTTTATATTATTATAATAATATGAAATAAAATAAGAGTAGATTTATAATAGTAGACATTTGAATTTTTACTTAAATCTTGTTTTCTTTATAAATATTCCTAATATTATTTTTATTTGAAAGATCTATTACTAAATAATTAAACTTAAACTAAATTTTTATAATATTAATTTAATTTTTAAATAAATGATAAATTATTAATATATTTAAATAAACAAAATATTGTTTTTATAATCTAGAAATATTAAAGAAAAATTAAGATACTTCACTAATATATTTATAATAATCATTAATAAATCTAATTATATTTTATCTCACAAGTTTTGAATATAAATAGTACTATCAATAATAATTAATTCTGAATTTAATAATAATATCAATATATTAATATCTAACTATTACAAAATATATATTTGAATAATTTATCAAATATAAAGTAAATTATAATAATTTGATTATTATATATTTTTTAAATATTAGCTAATATATCCAGTAAACTTAATCCTTCAATAGGGTGTGATTTATTTTCCTCATATCTTGATCTTGAATTTATACCTAAATATATATTATCTTTATTTTGTAAAGGATTATTTACTCTAATTGGTTCATGAGGATATATATAAGGATCATAATCATATGGATCATACATATTCATATCATATCTATTTGAATTTTCACTAACAGCTATTAAACAAGTTTCTGTAATCATTAAACAGCATGCACAACCAGCTAAAAGTGTTTCTGCACAGACAAACCATTTTAAAGTTGTTCTAAATTTATCAAACAAACTTTTCTTTTTCTTCTTAACTTTTTGTTTCAACATTCTAAATCCTATTTGATTGTGATCAATTTCAGAAATTTCAAATCTTGAATTATTTATATCATTATATATTAAGATATTATTTGAATTCAGATCTGAAATATTGTTAGATATAAATAGTCCATTTAAATCATTAGATTTACAAAACTCTTTAGTTATATTTGATTCAATAATTTCTTTTATTAAAGGTTCTTCATTAAACTTCTTACAGGATTTTATTTCACATACTGGATATGATTCATTTCTATAATTATCTTTTATCAAATATACATATGGCATTCCAAAAATATTTGATTCATTTTTATAATTAGATTCAAAATTATATGATGGATTTTGAGGTCCAATATAATAAAATTTAAATTTATTAGATGAATTATTTATAAGATTAGAAGTATTTATATTTATATTATCAGATATAGAATAATTATGATCAAAATACGTTATTTCTTCTATTGGTTTAAAGTTATCTTCTAAATTATATGAACTCTTTAAATTCATTGATTTATCTGTAATATTTTTGATATTCAATTCTGTATTATAATTTGGAGATAATAGTTTCAAATTATTAAAATTTTTATTTTCTAGAAGTTTATCAAAATCTTTAATATTTTCATACTTTATATAATTCATATTATATTTATCAGAATTGTTATTATCTCTATATTCCAATGAATCTAAAGTACTAGAGATAATATCATTATTACTAATTAATTTACTATTATTACTTATTCTGAATAATTTTTTAATAGTACCCTCAGATATATGTGAGTTACTATTATTCTCATATTTAATATTTAACAATGAGAAAACATCTATAAATATTAATCCCATCTGAATGTTTGAACATTTATACATCTGAATATATAATTCAACCAAAAAATAAATAATAAATTTTGAACTCATATTTCTATATTCTCTACAGTAATAAATTATATAGTTAATTTCTTAGGTATTATGTCAAGTAATTTCTAAGCTTTAAGCTTGATATTAGCCCACATTCTGTAAAGTTAAAAACTTATATTATAGATCATTTTTATCTAAATTAATTCAATCATATTTTATATACTCATGCTCATTATCTACCTTAAAACAGTACGTTTTCGTTGCAGGTTTATCTATAGATTCACTACAAGTTGAATCAATATCTAATGTATATGTATTATCTAGTTCTTGCTTTATTTCTTCTATTTGATATTTACTTTCAGATTCTTCATTAAATTGTTTACCAAATTCTGTATTATTAATATCAACAGAATCTAATTTTGTTGAAGATCCTGGTGTTTCAATTAAAAGTTTGCTAGGTCTATTATCATCTATTTTATTACATTCACCTTCTAACAAATATTGACTATAGTCACATTCACTATTTCTATATAAAATACCTGGATCTGCAATTAATACAACTTCTTTTTTAGAAAGTGTTTTTGGAACTTCAACATTTTTACTAATAAATCCTATTGAAATCATTTTTGTACAAGCATATTCCATTATAGTATTAGAAAATGGAGAATAACCAACAGAAGTTAAATATGGTAAATAATCCACAGTATTTGATAGAAAATGAATATCTATTAAACTATTAATACATGATGCTATCATCTTCAAAACTGACTTTTTATTTAGACTATTATCACCAATAGCAGAATAATCACTAATAGAAACTTCAAATACATCTGGATTTTTATATCCATTATCTATTAAGAATTCATTAAGTATAAATATCATATTGAAATATCTAATAACATAAAATAATTTATCAATATTTACTTTCTTATTAAAAGAAAAATATTTTTTATTATTTTTAAAGTTTTTCTATGATACATAAGAATTTCTGTTATTATTTTTTGAGCATAAGATCTTGAATGTAATCCTCTATAAAATGATGGTTTATCTTTATAAAGATTAATAACTCTATCTTCCCATTTCTTTGTTCTATAAATATTTTCACCATCTAAAAATTCACGATCAGTTAAACATTGACGCATTCTTGAACAAATTTGATCCCCATATGGTTGAATAGCAATATCACTAAAAAGTGGTATTGCAATCTTACAATATCTTGTATTAAACCCTTCACTAGGTAAGTCCATAGATGCTAATGCGGCTCCTACAATATCTTGTAAAGAATAACTCATTAATACTCCATTTATATAAGGTAAAACTCCTTTATACATACAATATATCAGTTCTAAATACCATAATGAAGGTAATTTACAAATTTCAATAGCGAATGAAATTAAACGTTCTACTGGTTCAAGAGGTAATATAGGAGGTGATTGTGATATAATAGGGATTCTATTTAATTTCTTAGTTAATTTATTTATCATTCGTGGGACATGAATTGGGATTGAAGATTTATAATATTTAGATTGATTATTAATTTGGCCATCAGCATTAATATCTAAGGGAAATTTAGGTTCTATCCCCTTAATAACAACTCTACGTAATAATGGATCTGTTTTCCTTACTCTTATCCTATATTGAGAATTAATTAATGGTAACTCTGCAGATCCCGAATTTAATCCCATTATTAAACTATCATCCTCATTTGAGTTACCATATCTACAATCTATAAACCAAAAATTTAATAAAAAAAATAAAATATACCAAAATAAATTAATCATATTGAAATAAATAATCTAAATTTACAAATTTATATAATACTAATATTAGCAAATAGTAAATTGCAATATTTTATATTAACTTTAGGTATTTAGGGTACCGGTAAAATAAATAATACATGTATTATGCAAATTAGACGGTATGATTTTTTTAAGCGGTATTTTTAATAGTTTATAAGGACAGTTAATTAACATGCAGTAAGTATTATATTAGAAAATTCAAAACTTATTTATTGGGGGTTACCACTATAATATTAATAATATTTATAAATTACTTAAAAATATAATAAAGTATAACAAACAAAAAAAAATGTTTAAAACTTTTTTATACCTGTATTTATATTATATTTTCCACTATTTTAGTACAATATAATCCGATTATTAATATTTCAAATTTGTCAGGTAAATTCTACATATCTTCAATCATTATTTAATTTTTCAACAAAAAAAGTAGAATGTAACATTAATAAATTAATTTTGTCCTCATTTATATGTCTATTACCTAGGATATTTGCATTATCTATTATTTTATCATAAACTCTTACATATTAAAACTCTTTATTTTTGTATGAAGACAGGTAATAATAGAAGATCTTTTAAAGTCAATGGAATTTTATTTATTACAGGATAGAGAATACTTTTCAGAGGATACAAAAAGATAATGAAAAAGTTTATACATAAAATACGTGCAATTATGTATTAAATTATTTCTCTAAATAATGCTTCATTAATATTTCCTCTTAATATAATCTTTATACTCTTATACTTAAAATTACACTTTTTTATTATAATCATTGTACTATATTTCTTCCTTCAATATTTTGTGTATTTGCTACTACTATACTAATAGTTTAATAAGTTATTCTAACATTATCTCTATACTTTGAGAGGTAAAAAGTTGAGGTTGCATATAGAAAAGAATTGGTATTGTATTGAAAATAATACTAAAAAAATTTATATCATAAAGATTGAACAATTATATAATAATATTAAAACAAAATCACTCCAAATTATTTTATTTGGGAACTTCCTTTTAAGTATATTACAATATATTATAGATCAATAACAATTAATATCTTTAAATTATTTAATATGGCCTTTATTTTATTCTAATAGATTAACAATTAAGACTTATTTAGATATTTCAAATTAATGATATTATCTGGTAAAATTTGTTAAGTTAAGTTATATCTAGAAGATGGAGATTTTCATTACTTCTAATTTCAAATAATAAAAAGATTAAATACATTATATTATAAAAATTAGTAAGATTTAAAGAATCATACATATAGTGAATCTTATCTACTATAATTATATAATAAAAAAAGAATCTAATAGATTGAATAAATATTGAAACTCTAAATCTTTAATACAATATTCAGATTTCTAAATTGATTCCGGAATCGCAAGAAATTCTTCATTATAAGAATATTTGGAAGAGGGAGCGAAATCATCATCATAAATCGGGTATATTTATAAATTGATCCTAAATTAGTAAGATATCATTTCTAACTTTATGATATTTGATATATTTTAAATAGATATCCTAATTTTCATAGTTATAAAGGACAATATCTTATGTATTACATATTAATAATAATGCCTCAGTTTCAAAAATTAAATTTCATGATATTCCTCTGGCTTCCGAGTAGGTTCAATAGCTCGAAACAACAGAATAGAACTTCATTTAATACATGCAGAACATCATAGGCAAAATATCTATCTTTAATTTATATGATTACTATATCCTAAATTAAATTTACTTCCGAAGTCCAATATTCAACATTTGGCGACAAGAGAAATATGTAATTACATACCGCATAATAGACAAGTTTTCAGAATTCATTAATGACTTATTTTAGAATCAACTCATATCTGAAGATATTCTAATATGTTACTTTTTACAAGGAATATATAAGATAGGTAAATTAGTATCTAAGATCAAATTAAGATTACCTCAATTAATACAACTAAGGATTTGTAATATTAATATTTATTAAAGGAAGAACTTACTTTAAAATTTAAAATCATCTCTATATTTATATATATATATATATATACATACATATTATTGACTGTATCACTATTGATATAAAAAAAGAAAAAAAAGTTTATTTATAATCTAAACTCCATAATAACTGTACTTATTTATAATTAAGTTAGATCTATAAATAAAGGTACATTCTTATTTATTATATAAAATCGATTACTTATTATGAGTTAACTAAATTATTCCATTATTCAAAATCTTGGGATCTTCAATATACTGTAGATTCTTCACTTATTACAAATTCAACTTCTTCCCCCTCTCCATTTTGTCCAATTGTCTTATTAGTTAATATATCTATATTTTCCTTATCTATATCAGAATATGTATTACTGAGTAAATTAGCTCGTTTAGAATCCCTTACTTTTATATATTTACTTTTTATAGATCTAGCGGTAGTATCAAAAAGCGCTCTATTATTTATATATAGATGTGATAAATGTCTTATAGTATTCTCACCACGCTTTTGACGCGTGTCTCTTGTAATAGATACATTGGTATTTTCTTGAAGCCATAAAGTCATTTTAGCTAACATTTCAATCTTCTTTTTAGTATCTTCATTCAAAGTGTCTTTTTTAACCTCTTTTCTAGATTCCCCTTTAGATCTAACTGGTGATATCTCTTCAGTCTCTTTAATATATCTCTTAAGAGTAGTTATATTAGCTTTTATTTTTTGTTTTCTATAAATTAAATCATTTAGTTCTATATTCTTTTTTCTCAATTCCTTCTTAGTTAGCTCAATATTCCCTGATTTTGAAGGATTTACAGAATTTACCATATTATCTAATTCATACCTTAATTGGGTTATTTGAAGTTTCTTCTCTGCTATAGATTGATTTAATTTTTGTTTACTATTATTTAATTTCTTAATTATTTCTTGAATTTCTTTACTATTATCTTGGTTAATATTTAACTGATTAATTTCATATGATGGATTTCCTTTACAATAATCTTCAGTAACTTGATTCCCTATTTTATGAATTGGGATTATACCTTCTAATATTTGTACAGCTATTAATTGCTTAGATTCAGTAAGAATTATTGGTTGAATTTCCATTTCTTTACATTCTATCTTATTTATTTGTTGATTTTGTTTAATCAATTTATCTTTATCTTGTTCTTGTTCAATTGGTACACTTATCTGAACTCCTGCAGATATAATTCGTCTCTTAGTATAATCATCTATATCTATAGTCTCATTATTATTTATATTTTCATATTCACGAATAGTTTTTAATTTTTCACGAATATTATTTTCCATCATAAGAAAATCTATTTGATATTCATTATCACTAAAAATATTTTCATCTTCCTTTGTAGAATATATAGTTTTTATATTATCAATATTAGATGTTCCAAATGATCTAATATCTACATCATCTAACCATAATTTAACAAATTCACTACTTTTTATATTTATATTTTTAGTTATATCAAATGACTTTGTATTACTTTCAGATAATTCAAAGGTTTTACTTTCAAGAATATCATCATTTTCAAGTGATTTTTCAATATCAGTTGTTTTTATACCCATAACAACTTCATCAAATTTAGATGACTTTTTTTTTTTATTATTTTCTAATTTAAAATATAAAGAAATTGTTTTATTTTAATGATTTATTTAATAATCTTATAAGTTTCCTCACTTACTATTAATATGAAACAAATCTATATTTAAAGATGTTCCCGTTTCTACTCTTAATAAATATATAAATAAACCATATATTATAATATAGGTTAAATTTAAATGTAGAATAGTCATATTTAAATATTTTATATACTTAAATATTTAATAAAACATAATAAAAGAAACTTAAGTTTAGATCTAATTATTCTAAATATCTACCGCTATTATGTATTTATAATAACGTGATAATTATATAAAATATATTTAAGAGATATTTAGAAATAAAAATACTTTAATAAATATTTAAATAGAAATCATAAATAAATCATAATAATTTTATAATAATAATAAATATCCTAATTTTAAAGAATGAAATAAAATAATTAAGAACTTATTATATTCTAAATAATATAGATCTATCTTTTCCTCTTAGGTAACTTTATGTTAGTACCAAGTTCTCCAAATATAAAAAGCTGATTTTCCTTATCTTCAGATTTTTCCTTCACTTTATTATATGAAATATCCATAACTCTAGATTCTTTATTAGTTATATTATTAACTTTATTATTTATTTGTTCATTAGTACCTTTTAAAATATTTTGATTTCTTAATGTAATATTTAATAAATTTTTAGATAATATATGTTTTGGATTTATATCTAATAATGATAAATTAAAACTATTATTTTTAGGTATTAAAGTAATATCTGAATTTTGTTTATAAAACCCCTTAGATAAAATATCATTATTTAATAATGATTTATTTATTTGATTAGATTTTAATTGAGAAATAATTGTAGGGTTACTAATTTGTTTCTGTTTATTAGTAACAATACCATTATTTATATTATCTTGTAACTGAGATTCTGTTTTTTCAATTTTACCAATGATTTTTTTATCAAATGAGTTTCCAATATCTTGAAATAATTTAAAATCTTCTATTAATAAATCAGTATAACCTGTTGTATTTATAGGTTTTTGTATAAAAGATTTACCTTTTGGAGACTTAGTAATATATTCTTGTAATTTATTACCTGATTGCTTAATTATTGAATCTTTATTTTTTATTATTATATTATCTAAAGTATTTATTTGATTTAATTTATTAGAATACAAATTTTTCATAGATTCTTTTAAAGGGAATTTTTCAGATAATAAACTTTTTGACAAATTCTCTTCTTCTATTATTGTTGAAGGTGAACTTAACAAATTAGATTCTTGAATAAATTCCAAGTCTTTATAACCTGAAGAATCAATAAAATTATTTTTTTTAATTTTAGATATAGAATTTGATAATTTTTTATTATTATTAGATTTAAATGAAAATTTATCAGTAGATATAATAGATGTTAGTGGTAGGGTATCCAAAGATTGAATATTATCAATATGTAACTCTAAGGATTTCTCTTTTGATGATGATAATGGTAATGATGATAATGAATTTATATGTTTTAAATATTCAGTATTAATCTTCTTTATTTTAGAATTTTTCTTAATTTCCTTCGATTTATTTCTTTTTTGTCTTACTGGAAATATCTCTTTTAGTTCCTTAAACTCTAAAGAATCTTCACTAACATCTTCAATATTATGAAAATCAATTGGTACAGGATCTTCCATTGTATTCTTAAAATCAATAGGATCTTTTGCAAATAATTCGCCTCTATATTCAAAATCTTTCTCCTCAATAATACTACCTCCAGAAATATTATCTGATAAAATAGGTTTTATCTTTAATAAATCTTCTTTAAGAGATACTTCTTCAGGATCTTTTAATTCCACTGTATTCGTATCTTCATTTACCCCTATTTCAATATTTATTTCAGGTAATATTGAACGATCTTCATCATCATAATTTATTGAAAGTTTATCTATAGGTGTTACTCCCTTGATTAATTGTCCAGCTGAGCCTTTCCAATTTGGAGTATTCTTCAATTGTTCTTTCAAAATCTTTGGCCTAAAATAAATAAAATATTTTAAAATAAATACAAGTATATATATAAAGTAAAAATTTACCTTGTTGGATCATCTAATATAGGATATTTAGAACCTGGTATAGAGTTAGTAGAAGGTATTGAGGTAGTTTGTAATTCATCAAACCATTTCTTTAAATTTGGATCTAACTCAGGTTCTTGACTTGATTCAATAGATTTTTCTGGATTTATATCCCACTTTTGTGGAATTGCCATAATTGGAAGTGTATCCGGTTTTGTTGTTGAATTAGTAAATATATCACTTTTAAGTAAACTAATTTTATCTTTCATATCTTTAATTTGTTCCTCTAAACTCTGGAGATCTGTATATAAATCATCTTCTTTATCTTGAATATTTGGAATAGAATATTTTGAAGTATCAACTTTACGCTTAGGCCTTTTTAAAAGTTTTATTGTTGATAATCTATAAAATAAAATACATTAATAATATCAAAATATATTGGCTTTATTACAAAAAAAATACTTTATTAATACTTACCCTAATTTAGTATTAGTAATATTAGCTGTAGAAGATTGTTGTTTATTAAAAGATATAAGATCACTGCCTTTAAGTGGAAGTTTACTAGAGGGTTCACTATATATAAATTCTGGTAAAGATGATTTTATAGTTTCTAATTCATATAATAATTTATCTGTAGCTTTTACATAGAATCTAATATATTCTAATAAAAAACATAACTTTAAACTTAAAATTATATAATTTATAAATATCATATTAAATATATCAAAGCTATTATCAACTTCTTTTTTAAATCTTAATAATTATCTTCAGTTCCACTAACTTATACAATACAACATTTATAGTCCAAAAATAACGGAAATTTACCAATATCTTCCATATTAGTATTCAACCACTAAGTCTATCTAAAAACAAATAGCTGTATTTTTTGATCAAAATTGCCGCAATATTACATATCTGGCGCCAATAATTTATAGTTTTCACTATCTTAAGCGCAATTATACTCGAATTCTAATTGTTGAGGTTTCTATTGTCTTTATTTGACATAAAAACTAGGTTATAACCTTTGAATTACATTATATTAAGATTATATTACAATAGAATAATCATTATTTATTTTTAATTTAAAGAAAAGAGAATTGAAGAGATATTGTAGCAAAAATAACGAAATATTGTCAAGTAAAAAATAGAATGTAGTATATCAAGAAGTTTTCTGGCTAAAATCAATATTTAGAATCATTTATTTAAAAGATTTTAATTATATATTATATTCTTCAATATTTGTGGATTATCCTTTAAAATTGATATCTTTGTAATTTGAGAAGATGATATAATGAAAGCTAAGTGGATGAATGCCTTTAATCTTAATGAAATGAAAAACTCAAAAATAGATCGTGAACATAATAATAGAGATCACCTTATTGAATATAATTCAATATTATGGCATTGTATTACTATAATAATTATATCAATAATTTTACCCTTACTAGCTATTAATTCACTTATAAATATCACAGTTATTGCAATCATAATTGGAATTATTGTAAATAGAATTATTGGATGCTTATATTTAACTCAATTTCTTGAATATATAGGTAATTTACAAGAAACTTGCGATATTAATTCTAAATGGCCCATTAGTTATATAAAATATTTAGTATTCGATATGTTTATATTTATGATATCAGCTATATTTTCAATATTACATAGGGTTACACCAGTTCCAAGATCTCCTATTAGTTTAATATTTGTATTATGTTCAATATTTAATATTACTCTACTTATAATATTGGCAATTAGAATTATTATTATACCCCATAGATATGAACAATTCAATTATTTTACAGATATAGATACTTTATTATTTACAATATATGGATTAAATATTATAGTTGATGTATTATATATTACAGTATCTTCATTAATGTATATTATTTGTCATTCAGGTAATCAGGAATTTATTCACATAAGCCTCTGTGTATATTCTGGTACTTGTATATCTTTAGTATTATTTTCAAGTATTATATTAACTTATATAATCATATTTCTATATTGTTATACTATTAGATCAAGTGATATTGAATGTCAAAATATCCCATTACAAGATATTGGAATAGTAGAACCTCCGCGCTCCAGTGTATAATTTTAATAATGAATAATTTCAAAAACCGTTTAATAATTGATAAGATTCCTTTAATGAGTTTAAATGCTGGTCCTAATAATAAGGAATGGAATAATAGACTCAAAGAAGAGTTATCATCTATTATAAAGTATATTACATTACTTAAAGAGACAGGTCAAGATTGGTTTTATATTAAATCAAATCCTCAAGGAACAGAGTAAGTAGAATATTACTAAAATTTATAAAGTAATATAATTTAAATATATTTTAGATGGACGGGTAAATGTTGGTATATATATAATATGGATAAATATGAATTTGATTTTCAGTTTAAGGTATTATATATATTAATTTTTTGTTTTTTTATATTCATAACTATTACTAATAACTATTTTTAGATACCCGATAAATATCCATTAACTCCAATAGAAATTGAATTGCCACAATTAGATGGTAAGACAGAAAAGATGTATCGTGGAGGAAAGATATGTTTAGATATTCACTTTATTCCATTATGGGCAAAGAACTGCCCCAAATTTGGAATTGCCCATGTACTTGCTATGGGTTTAGCTCCTTGGTTAGCAGCCGAGATACCGTATTTAATAGATTCAAATATTATAGGGAGAGAGTAAATTAAATGAATATTTATTTAACTATTATATTAAAATTGTTAAGCTGAAATCCACAATATTAAAAGATATTTGATAATATATCTAATTTATATCTTTTAATAAGGGAAATAGAGAAAAGAAGGTATTTAATATATTATTGATTAAGATATCGTATACTAAATAAATTTTCTTTTTTTTATAATAAATTATCTTAAATAATTTATTATATGGCCTAAAAGATCCAGTAATATAAATATAAAAATATGGCGCCTTAACATTATCTTGTCATTATTTTGGCGCCTATTTGTACATTAACAATTTTCAAATTGAGAAATTTACTCAACTCTTTGAGGGGGTTTTATTTTTTAAAAAAAAAAGAAAATTGAAGTTATTTAATTATTAGAAATCCTTTTACATATAGTTGATATTTTGGGTACCACTGTTCTTCCCTTCATTAGGTAGGTATTGGACTATCTTGGAGTAAAAGTTATTTTAATTTATACAATAAGGGATATATTTGCGTAATATTCAATTTTATAGTTCAACATCAAGACTGGATTTAATAATAAATGATAATAAACTTATTATAATATTGAGATACAAATAGAAATGTCTAATAAAGAAGAAGAGATTATAGATCCAGTAGATATGGAAGATTCTTTGAATAATGATTCAGAGGATGTAAGGATCCAATCTACAGATCATTTAGAATCTCAAGTAAATCAAGTAAATTTACAAGTATTTAATATTGATAAGTCTACTAATGATGAAGAATATGATAATATACGGTGGTGGCAATTTTGGCGTAGATTTGAAATTTTAAGACATAATTCTAGTACTTCTTTAGAAACTCAAGATGAATCAACATTAGATGGAGATAGACAGCAGAGGAATGAATTATCTAAAATTTCTTCACTTAAGTTTTTTTCTTGTACTCATTTATTTGATAGATATACAAAAAGACTTGGTAAGACTACATCACGAGGAGCTATTAAACATCCTAGAATACTATTAATATTTGGTAATACAATTGGTTTGATGTTTGGATTAGTTGTAGCGTTGGGTTTAATGAAATTAAAACCTTTTTATTTAGAAATAAATGGATCACCAAATTTATTTGTCCCAACAGAATCTATATATTCAAAACGTAAAACAGAACTAAGAAATTTATTTGGGAAAGATTCACCAATAGTCCCAGTTTTATATAGTAATATGGGACCTAGTGGAACATCTTTATTAGAATATATTCCACTTAAACAGATATGGTTGAATGAATTGGCTATTCAGAATATTACAGTAACAGATAAAACTGGTAAGATTTGGAGTTGGGATAATATTTGTCTTCACCAACCTACAGGAACATCAATAACAGGTTCTCCTTGTATTGTTGTATCTATTTTTGGGTTATTTATGGCAAATTCAGGTAAGGGAATTTTTACAGAAGAAGATTTTGATAATGCCTTTACTGGTGACTGCTGTGGAGGAGTAGATATAAAAAAATTTGCAGCTGGTAATCTTATTAAGCATGCATATTATCCACATGAATATACATATGATAAAGATTTACCTGAATGGCCTTTTGGAATTAATAATACTCAACATTTAATGTCTATTTATCGTCTTAACTCTACAATACCAAGTGATGTTATTATTGCTTGGGAAAATAAAGTAGCTGAATTAGTTCAGAAAACTCGTAAACAAAATATGATTGATATTTTATCAGGAGATGGTATTCGACAAGAAGTAAATGAAGATGATATTTTAAATGAAGATGATATTTTAAATGAAGATATAATAAATCGTATAAATTTACAAGTTAATGAGATTTATAATATAACAAAAGAGAATTCAAATAATAGTACATCTATTTCTGAATTTGAAAGTATTCGAAAATTAGATAGTGAATATGAAGATAATTCTAATAAATTGTTCAAATCAATAGATGTGACTAAATATCCAAATTTATGGAATATTATTCATTATTCTGAAGAATATGTATCAAATGAAACGACAGAACTAGCTAATAAGGAAACTCCTTTATTATTAGCTACGTTTGCATTAATGATATTATTTATGGCAGGTTGTATATCTGGTAGATTCCCTAAAAAATCTAGAATTATGTTATCTTCAACAGTAATATTAATAACTGTATATGCTACAGTGGGAAGTTTTGCTACAGGGATGGTTTTTGGGGTCCCAATATCAGCCTTAACTCCGTTATTTATTCATATGCTATTAGGTATTGTTGTGAGTTATATGATAATTACAGTCCGAACTTATACCAAAACTAAGATATATCTCCGTATACCCCATAACCATCTTTCTAAACTTAATCCAAAATATGTCCGTATTTGTGACAATGATGTATTTCTTGATATTACCCAATATATTTACAGACCATGGAAAGGTTTTTTCCCCGAAGAACCTGGGGCAAAATTTTTAAAAGAAAGAAGAAATATGACTACATTAACATCAGAACAAACAATTAGTGGTGAGATAAGTTTAGATGATAATTTTGATACCCAAAGTATAGAAAAACTCCCTAAGATAGAGTCAAATGAGACACAAGCAAGAAAAGTATCTGAAGATGATGAGATATATAAAGATCCTCCTAACACTAGTTTAGAAGGAAATAAAAGAATAAAACAAGTTAATGGAACACCCTATATTGCATCAAGTATTGAAATTGATGAAGTTATTTTAGAGATTAATGGAGAGAAAAAGATAATTAATAATGATTTAGATTCTAAGAATATGTGGGATAATGAAGTACTTTTATATTTAAGATTAGTGGAATCTGGGTCGGTTGTATTCAGTTCTATTACACTGACATGTTTGACATCCTGTGCAGCTCTGTTTCTAGGAACTGTAGTAGATTTTCCAATTGTACGTTACTATTGTATTCATGCAGGTTTTGGAATTATGTATCTTTTTATGTTTCACTGGCTTATATTCTTACCATCATTTGTATTGGATGAAAGGAGGGTTTTTAAAAGAAAATGTGATATATTACCCTTTATACGTTTTAGATGGTCAGAAAAGAAATCTAATTATCTTTTTTTAAGAGAAGATATTTCAAATTTGAAAGTTGATATTTCATCAAATGAAGTCAATGAAACCTCACAAAGTAAACTGGTACTACGTAGTTTCATTTTTAAACCTGTATTTCGTGTCCGTAGAGGTGTGATTAGAAAGTATAAAAAGGCCAAAAATTGGTGGAATGATAGATCAGCTTTAAATAAAGATAATTTGCATGCAAATAAGTTAGATAAATCTTCATCTACAAATGATAATGAAGATATATCAGATATTGATATGAAAGATATTTGGGTAGGCCGTTTAATGGTAGAATCATCTAAGGTTGATCTGATATTAAGAATAATGTGTAGTTTTACATTTAGAGTATTTGCATGTTTATTCTTTTTAATAATGGTAATTTTAGGTATTATATATGGACGCCATGTTAATACAGAATTCAGTGCTGAAAAATATTTACCTCCATCGTCACCTTTACACTATTTTGAAGAAACCTTAGCAAATTCTTGGGGTTCAGAAGCTCGCCCTATGTTTGTTGTATTACCTGGAAGTGACAAAGTAGACTGGTCAGATCGTCAAGTTCGCAAAAATTTTATTAATTTAGTAGATAATATTTTAGTTAAAGATCCAGCAATTACAGGTCCACTTATAAGTTGGGTACATGATTATGAAGCATTTTTTACAGGAAATAAATATACAGAAGATCCAAATCATATTTATGCAGTTTTTGCAGAATGTACTGGAGATGTTGATATTCCAGAACCTCCTGCTAATGCTCCAAAAAGTGAGTATTACAAATTTTTGGAAAATTGGAGAAATCAAAAAGTTGTAAAAGATGATCAAAATCAAGATGATACTATTTGTACTATTTCATATCTCAATACAAAACATACTCCAGATAATGTAGGTTCTGTTACTCCTTTCTTACAAAATGTAATACCAGAAATGCATGATTCTACTATGCTCATATTTAATCCAAACCCAGAAGATGGTATTCAAATATCTCGTATCTTACTTATTGTAAAATATGATCCCAATAATTCGCAATATAATTATGAGACCCTAACACGACTGAATAATCTAATTGATGTTGTATTCAATAAACAATTTCCAGGAACTTATATATACAGTGATTGGTTTGCAGAAGCTGAAAGAGATTCTCATATATTATCCATTGTTTGGAAACTTCTCTTGTATGTTACATTGGGGGTTTCAATAATACTCTGTATTATACAAAACCCTCTTACTGGAATTTTTATTGGACTTGTTGTCGGTGGAATTGATGTTATTGTGATTTTGTGTATGTATATTACAGGTCTTATTTTTGATATTGTTGCATTTATGGTATTAGCTACAGCTGTTTCATTCTCAATTGAATATGTTGTTCATATAACACACTTATTTTTGATCACTTACAGAGATAATGGAGTTGAACGTATTAAGGATTCTTTATTAGATATGGGTCCAAATGTGTTGTATGCTGCTATATCTACTTTTCTTGGTATTGTACTCCTGGCATTTGCAACATCAGAAGCTTTTAAAGTTTTTCTTTGGATCACAACTATTGTTCTATGTGTATCTGCAATAACAGGTATCATAATAGCTCCTGCTCTTTTATCTATTCTCTATGATTTTGGGAATTTTGTAACTTCCTATTGGGGAAATAAGAAGAAATCAAAACAAAGTGTTGTAGATTTTCATAAAAAGTCAGTCTATTAAAGTTATTTCAATGAATTCCTTTATTTTTTACACTTGTTTATGAACTGATTACTTCGTTGTAAAAAGTCAACTGAAGAGCTAGACATACTTTTAAGCATGTCAAAATACCAAGTTATTCGAGTAGTTAGAAGAGGTTTCAAGTCAGCTTTAAGAACTGAAAAAATTAGTTCTAAATTTTTTAATAAGTAGTTATGCAAATTTCTTTTATCAGTTATTGATATTATTAAATAATTCATATTAAACTAACTAAATTAGAATCCATACAATAAATGAACAACTAAATATTTTAAATCATCGAAATGTTATATCAACAAGAACCTAAACTTTTTTCTACTATCTCTAATACTAAGTCTATAAATATAGAAATCCATAATTTATTAACTTGTCCATATAAACTTTACTATTAATTTTTGGATTGGTGTTTTATCAAATATAAAGTATAAGGTATATACAAAGGTAAGTAATTATATCCTTTTGCTTATGTAGTCCTATTAGCATACTTTAAATATTTATGTCACAAGTATTTCTTTATTTCCATATAATTTACAAATCTACAATATATAAGCAAATAAGAATTAATAAATATCTTATTTATCACTAAATATTATATTATATTTCACCTACTTTTCTTATCGAAATTTATTAACAATAAAAACTTACCTCTTCTCCAGAAGAATTTATTAATTTAATTCCATTTATGGGATGAACTCCTGATGTGAAAGAGATGCACTGTAGTGGAATTGTGATTTTTTGATTTGGTTCCATAAATTTAATTTGAAGTATATCCATCCCAAGGATACAAAAAGGAAGTAAAGCTTCATTGTCTATACTTAATTCAATATCATGCAATCTTTTATCAGTATCATTAATTATAATTACTTCAATAGTGAAGATAGTTTGAATTTCAATTGTAGAGGGAACTATAACATCTATAGCTACTCCATTTAAGTTATATATATCTTCATTAGAAACTTGACAAGTAATACTGTAGGAGTTCATAAAAGCATCACCATATGTTTTGCTTTTCCAAGAAATAGATAGCTGCCCTGTTATATATTTATCAATATTATTTATAGATTCCTTATAAAGAGATTGAGATATACAGAATATTTGATTATATCTAGATCTTGGACGTAAAACAATAACTCCACTATTATATAATAATTGTGAAGTATTTTTACAGTTTTCATCATAGAATTGTGTAGTACTTAATTGTGATACTTGGATATTCTGCTTATTCCCTTTTTCATCTATCCAATTTTGTATATCTAATTTTTCTAGTGATATGCTTTGATGAGTTATATTTTCTAGAGATACCTCAATAAAACAAAGTTTGCTTTTCTTCAAATTGTCATTGTGATAAAATAATCTATGTGATATATTGAATGGAGCTATGACTGCAAATTTGTATGACCTTTTTTGAGTTAGTTTTGAACCATTAACAATGAAGTAGATCTGACATGTTAAATTAAATAAGCCTACTTCATCTACTCGCTCCTTAATTATTGTATTGATTGAATTCCCAATTTCAATATCACGCAAATTATCCTCATTACTATATAATATATTGCGACTATTAACACTTATTATTTCAGTCTGTATTTTGCAGAAATTATGAGATTAGCTAATAAGGAAATTTAAGAT